>NC_034601.1:36906885-36962148 GCF_900095145.1 Mus pahari
TTACTTAATCTTTTAGCAAACAAGAATATTTTTAAGTTTTTTTTTCTTTTTTTTTTTTTTTTTTTTCTTTTTTTTTTTTTTTTTTTTTTGGTTGAACACCACAATTTCCTATGTTGGGCTCAAATATCCTCATGAATTAAATGTAGACCACTGACACGCTTACGGTCTATCTATGTGCAATAGGAGGGTATTCTATTTGAAAGCTGTCTACTATCCAGGTGATCTTCAGGAGAAGACCCCTTGAGGCCCCTAAAATAAAATCACCACCTCTCGGTCGCAGCTTATGTTTATGCCTTTTTTCTCTTCGCCAAGATGAGTCCCATAAAATCTACGAGTTTGCTTTGACTACCCTCCATTTCACTTGAGAACTTTTACTATTGTGTTTACAGTACACTCACTAGACTCACAGACCAGCTCTCGGTTGTTCAGGGTATGTCTACTTTTTACTTAGATTGCTGTGTTCCAACATGATTTTTTTTTTTCTTTTCTCTTGTGAAGTCAGACAGGCCTAACTGGGGGAAGTAGTCTGCAGTAATATTGAGAAAGAGTAAAAAAAAGTCAGAAAATGGCCTTTTCAGGCTTTTCCAGCTGATGGAACGAAATTGGGCAATTTATAAACAGAAGAAATTTATTTCTTACGGTTCTAGAGCAGGAAAAGTCTCAGACCAAGTTGCCAGCAGATCCTGAGTGTGGTACAGGCTCAGTCACTGCTTTATAGACCCATCTTCTTTTTACACCCTTACAGGGTAGGAAAAGACAAGTGTCCTCTCTGCTCCCTTGGGCCTCTTTTATTAAGGCACTAATGGCATTCGGGGGGCTGGAGATTATCACTTCCTCAAGGCCCCATCTCTTACTATTACAGCATTAGATTAGATTTTAAGATATGAATTCCAAGAAGAGAGAAACACTCAAACCTCGGCAATAGGTAAGAGAAATCAGAGAAGAAAGTTAAGAGAAACTGTCAGATAATAGGCAAGAACTTTCTTGAATGGGGCGGGGTGACAGGCTGGCAGCCTATGACAAGCCTTGAGGCTAAGTAGGAAGTCGAATTAGTGTGTTAGAATTGCCCATCTGCATAATGCCAAGATGACAAGGCTACTTACTCCTGGGTGTCTTCAAAAGGAATAAAGTTTATTTTTCATATTCAAATTATATTGGTAGGTTGCTAACATTGAATTACTAAGACTGTCTTTTTTTTTAACTGTCTTAACTAGATTTTCCTTGCAGAACTTAACGGAGAATCCAAATATTCTGCCAAAGTTACATTGTTCATTCTCTGAAATCAGACCAGCAGAGATATAATTAGCTGCCCCTAGTTTGGTTTAATTTGTAATTCCTGTTTATTGGACAACGTCTCATCTTGGAGGTCTCTGAGGAAACATATTTACAGCATATGAAATAAGACTGAACATACAATGAGCTCCTGCTGTGTGCCAAGAACTGTGCCAGATTCTTTAGACATAGTAATTTATTTAAAGCCTTCAGCAAACAAAGCTATAAGCTCTACTCTACAGAGGAATAAAGGAAAGCTTTGATGGTTGAAGGTACATGCTCCTGGATATACAGATAGTAGGAATAAGAAACTGGATTCCAAAGCTCGTGTTCTGTCTGCCCTTCTGTGTTGCTCTCCCTCTGGATTGGAGCTGGGAATTACCTGCTCTTTGAAATCTGGTCTAGGAGACTAGGTGGTGCAATAACATGATAACAACTAATAATAAGAGTGCCCTCATAGCAATGCCTGACACTCAAGCAACATCTGCTTCATTTAAGTCATTTGCTCTCCAGAGTTCTATCGTTTTCCCTGAGACTCATATGCAAAAACAATAAAATAAAACTGAAGGGAAATCAAGTGTAATCTCAGACCAGGCTTAATAAATGCTGTTCCTGTATCGATGAAATGGTGTTAATAAAAGGAACTCACTTAGTTACCTCTGCTTTCCCAAAGACACTGTGACACATGTTACAGGTGGCAGAGCTCCACCACAGAATGCATTTCTGGCCTAATGTTGAAGGAGAGGACCACAGTGGGAAATTCCCCGGCAAGTGACCTCATCTCTTCTTTCTTCTTTCTGACATTGGCAGAGGCCAGTAGTCTGGATGGGAGCTCTAATTGCTTTCTATAAGGTTCCAGCACCTGTTTCCGAGGTTCATTGGTCAGATGAACAGACTGAATGCCCAAAGTCGTGTTTGCTATTTGTAGCTCTGCCCTAGCTTCATGACCTTGGCATTGTGGTACCAACTGCCCTCACCCTGCTCATCTCCCCATCCCACTGCAAAAACAAGAATACATAGTAATTTCTCACCTCCAGAAAGTGTCCAGCTCTTGTGTCCCTTACGTTCTGGAGTAAGAGATGTTCCTGCCTGGAAGGAGATGATCAGTCTGGAAGGAGATGTCCTCTTTTACAGATCTGCAGATGTTGATGGGGGTGAAGAAGATAGACATACTGGTGTCTCCTGCCAGGATCACATGCTGGGTCTCCCTTGTATTGTAAATAAATGACTTTTCTAATTCAAGTCTGTGCTTCCTAAGGTATATGTCCCCAATTATGCCCTGTTCACCTAAGCAACCTGTGACTTTAATAAAAGCCTTTTCATGGTTTTATGTTACTGACTCAATAGCAAAAGGATCAATTTATATTAAAGCCCACATATTAAAAATTCTAGGGAAGACTCTGGGGTATCCATTTTGGAATTTAATTGAAACCAGTTTTATGTTGTTCACAAATAAAAAAAAAAAAAACGAACAGGTATATTGGGGGAGGGGGGTTCATAATGGCAGGACTGTGTTGTGAAATGAAACTCAGCAGGGATGGAGGGAAAACATTGATTTATTTTCCGGATGCTGTGACTGTGTGTGCACTCAACGAACACTTTCAGTTTCATTGGCACTTCATATTAGCTCAGCTGTGAGCTCCTGTCTTTTGAAGTACCAGGGTGGGCATGTGGTGCTTTTATTGTCTATAATATGAGAAATATGTGAGAAAGTTTCTGTAATTAATAAAGACAGAACCAAACCCGGAAATAGTTTGTGTTCCTTGAGTGTAATTTTGACAATTTTATATAGCCTAGGAATTACTTTCTTACAGAGAAATGGTTCTAGTTGATAATGAGCTTTTCGGTTAAGTGACAGAAGAAGTATTTTGTCCTCGATATGCCTTGAAGTAGAGTATGACAGGCATGTACCCAGAAATAGGGGTGGCAGGGAGCTTCACAACCACAGAGAGATTCCCTAAGGAATTTGTATTACCATAAAAAAGACAAATAACTATAATAATCAAAATCTGGTGATGTTCAGTATGTACTATGAAGGTGTTAGGCAGAAGTTTTGTAAGAATCTAGAGGAAAAAAAATCTAACTGAATCCAGTTTGGAAAAGCAAATGGAGAAATGGCAGAACATGCCAGCAGTTCTAGTCAAAGGTGGGGAATGAAGAATGATGATGTTGAGGGATGGGGACAAGATGAGATAGATGGGTGAACAGCAAGGTAAGTGCTGGCGATTTTACAGGGAGTGAAGAAGGCTTTTCAGAGTGAATATAAAGGACCAACACAAATAGATTAGCCTGTCAGGATAAGCACAGTGAAACTAAGTGGGAGACCAGCAAAGAGGTAAGAGACACAGGTAAAATTTAGGGGACAAGTCTGAGGTTGAACTGGTCTCGTAAGCCTGACTGTGGGACAACTTCTAGTTTCATAAATGCAGGGGTCATATGTACATTGTAGCTATATTCTTAATTTTCTCTGAAAGAGCCAGATAATCTTTCTATTTTCTATTCTATTTTCTCTTTTACTACCAGACAACATGTTAAATGGCCATAAAACTAAAAGACATTTCTTTGTGAGCGATTTGTCTAAATTATATTTTTAAGGAAATTGAAAGTTTCCCGTGAATTTGTAAAATATTTGACAAAGTTATTTCTAGTTTGCAAATACAAATAATAATAATAATTCCTAAGATACACATAATGGTGCCTCGCCTTTACAGGTGGAGTAGTGTCTACTGTCCATTTTCTGTCTTTATCCCTGTTATTCCTTCTCTCGTTTCCATTTCCTGTTGACTCCTTCTAAAAGATAATATTTTACCTTCTCAATGAATAGACTCTTGATTGTATTGTTTTCCTGTTGCTTCCCATTTTCCCCCTTCTCCCCATAATTGAGTTCTTGCTCTTTTGTTATTATTGTTGTTCTTTCTTTTTCTTCCCCTTCCCCCTCATTCCCTTCCTCTTCCCCTTTTCCCCTTCTCCTTTCCCTTCCCCTCCTCCTCCTCCTCCTTCTTCTTCTTTTCCTCCACCACCTTCTCCTCCTCTTCCTTTTACATTTATTTAGTGTGTGTATGTGTGGAGATACCTGTGGGCTACCACACACACACACAAAGATTGCAAGTCAACTTGTGGGAGTAAGTTGTCTCCTTATACTTTGTGGGTTCCAGATATCGAACCCAGGACATCAGACTTGCCACCAAGTACCACTATCCATTGAGCCATCATGTGGACCCACAGCTCTGTTTTCATTTCTGTTTTCTTCCTATTTATAGGGTTGGTGGAGAAAAATATCATAATTTATACTTTTTCAAGTTGTTCTGTTTTATAACATCTAAAAACACATGCCGAATTCAGCTTTCATATTTATTTAATCATAAAATTATTTTATGATACAGCTTTCCCACTAAAAATTATTTTAATGAGAACTCCTGGTGGTTTATAGATTTTTTAAAAATTATTGCTCATTGTTATTTTATTTCTTTCTGTTCAGTGTTTACATTTTCTAAATGGACAGGAATTTTTTTCCTAGTTAAATTTTGTTACTGATTTGTAATTTAGTTGTATTTGGCCAGAGACTGTAGTGTGTAGATACCAATCTTGTTGAAATTGCTTTTCTTATCCTTAAATATAGTCAATTTGTAATTCTTAAGAAAAGATAATTTTTATTCACCATCTTTAAAACATGATTATTTTATACAGTTTCATTAATTAAATTTAATCTCATCCAAGATAAAACATTTAAATAAAGCTAGGATCATGGTAAAAGTAGAAGCAATACTAAGTGGGGTGAATATATATTATCTATTATTTTTTAAATGTTATATATCATGTAACACACACACACACACACACACACACACACAGTGCCAGGCAAGGAAATATACCCAATCCTAAGGAGGCTGAGAAAGAATTGTAAATTCAGGGTCAGCCTGTGCTACATAGTTAGTCCCCCACCCCAGAAAACCAAAAAGATTGAAAAAGCAAATTGGATAGATTTAAAGACACTGCTATTTAGTTTACTGATTGAACTTAAGGCAAGAAGTTCAGGGAATAATCCAGTGAGAGGGCAAAGTTTGGATTTAAAGTGTTGCTTTTCAAATGTTGGTATGGGTAGCTTGGTGAAGACCTATCTTGAAGCATTGCTTGGGAGGCATTCACAAGGAGGGAGTTATAACCGCCTAAGTTATGGCGATAGAATTAGAGGAGAAGCAGTCAAGGGTACTCTTTGAAACCTACAGGAGTATATTATTATATATGCGGCTTCCTTATATGATTTCCCATTAAATATTTTGCTTCTAAATTGCCAAAAGGTGGTAATTATGCAAGTTAGCCTTGGCTGTAGTTACTGACAGGGAAAAACCCAGACTCCCAGACCCACAATGTTGCTGTTGGTAGACTAGTTCAGACAGAACACGCCTATAAACCAGTGTCTCTGCTTTATCTTCTTTTCTTAAAGGAGGAGACTGCTAGACTTCCACTACACACAACTCAAGTAGAGGTGAATAGAGAAATTCAGGGGGGAATAGGTTTGGGGGGTGGGGGAAAGAATGTTATTTATATTTGTCCTATCAAATTTAAGAGAAGAAGGCAAAACATTTGAGCAAAGAGTACTTCCCAAAATAAGGACGAAATGCATGTGGCTCCAGACATTTTTAGATGTACAGTCTACAGCCATGCACACAAACCATCTGTATTCATCTGGAGGCAGGATGCTGAGGCTATAACCCACAGGAGCACTGGAAAAAAGATAACTCTTTTTCTCCAGTTCACCGCCATTCTTTTGCTTTTTGCTTCCCCTCTGATACTGAAGAGTCAAGCAAGTGAGGCAGTCATCCTCTCCTCTTGTTTGTATTCCTTCTCACCCTCCCATCCTACCTTAGTGCTAGCTGATGGCAATTATAGATGAGCCTCAGCTTCCTACTCTTTCCAGCTTTGGGGTTAGAATCTATCGGGAAACCCAGCTGTGGAGGGAGAGAACGGTAAGAGCTTGGGACTGTCTGCTTGCCCTTCCTCAATGTCTTCACGTATAGACCCCTGACTAGAAAGTAGCATCATTAAGGTTTCAAACCACTCCAAAATGCCACCATATTGAGTTGAGCAAGAAAGTAAGAACCAAGCATCCTAGGGTTAAATGCTCATTATAATTTCACAAACACACTATTTCTCATGCTTGAAGCACTGCTGTAAGGATGAAAAGGTTTATAATCCACAGAGGCCAAATCCTGACCCTCTGTGCCATGTCTTAAGAAAGCAGGCCATTCCTAATGACCACTGGGAACATCGTATTTCTGTCTGGAAACTGGGCCTGTCGCTCTGAAATAAATTGGAAGTGAGTAAATATAGACTCCGATGCCATTTTTAGAGTTCTATTGTCAACAGTAAGCATAATTTAAGCTTGAGCCAGATGCCACATCCCCTTCTGATATTTAGGAATCTAGATTGTTGCTGACTGTGCAAAACTAATGTTTGGACTATTTATAGAGATGGACATGAAGACATTGTAATCACCTGACTAAATAATGGATAGCACATTGGACTTCTAAAAATCATCCTAATTGACAAAATAAAACAGTTCCACATTTAGGTTTCTTAGTAAGTTGATGATTAAAACCTAGTGGTCTCACAGGGTTGAGATATGAGCCCAGTAGAAGACATCTTTTATTGAATTCACATTGTCTTTGCAAGGACATGGCATAAAAATAGGCACCAGGCAGTTATATACAAAGGTACTCACAACACTCGTAATAATATCTTTCAAAGTACCTTTCTCTTTCTCGCCATGGAAAGCAGGCTAGGTGATTTAAAGGGATTGTGAGTACTCTGCTCTGCCTCCTCTTAGCAAAATACAGCGTCCTTTCTTTATGTAATTCCTCTTCTGGAGAGCTTCCTAGTAAGGCAGTGCTCTCTGAAACAAACAGGTGTTAAAGAAAATCTGATGCAAATAAGGACTCAGGCTGCCACAGAGATGCATGCTTTGTACCTATATAAATGTACTTCTCAGAAAGCTCTCACTGTTGAGATGAAAAAAAAAAGAAAAAAAAAAAAAAAAGCTGAAAGGAGCCCAAGTCAGCTAAAAATGTTAGCCTTTACACTACGAATGCATCTGCTTTTATTTCAGATTGGCTGGCTTAGATGTGTGGATGTGTTTAACATATTAAAATGAGGCTCCTCTGTCCTTCTCCATGATTTCAGTACAGTTCTGTCTTTAGGGTTCTTGATACTGAGCTGCTTTCCCTCCATTTTATGCTGTGGTGTCATCAGGAGCATCCTGGGACTCACTTGAGTTGGTTGAGGTGGCCATTACCTGGCAACCCTTTGACTTACAGATCATTGGCTCAGAGTAGCTAAAATATTTTCCCATTCATCAGTTCCTCCTTGTCTTCTTTGCCATCGCATACAGTGGTTGCTCAGCATTACAGATTCACCTGGATCATCAAACATGTGTTTCCCTACCCTTGTGTCTTCCTGTTTTCTACTGAAGTCTGCCTGATTTGGGAAAACAGGGTGACCCATTAGTGTCTAGTTTGCATCTTTCTTGCTGTGATAAGCTCCAAGACAAAAGCAAACTGGGAAGAAAAGAAGAAGTGCATTTGTATTACATCTCCCAATTAGAATTCATCATTGAGGGAAGTCAGGGAAGGAACATAAACAAGAAGAGAGTCCAGAAGTGTCAAAGACCCCTGCATCCTGGCTTACTCTCCATGGCTTGCCCAGTTTGTTTAATTATACAATCCAGGACCAACTATCCAGAGGTGGTGCCACGCAGAGTGGGCTCACTCCTCCCACACTAATCAATGATCAAGAAAATGCCTACTTACAGACATACAGATCAATCAAATAAGGGCAATTCTTCCATTGAGAGGATCTCTTTTCAGAAGACTCTAGTTTATGTCAAGATAACAAAAAAGGTATTATCAGTGAATCAATTATGTTTTATTGAGCTCAACAACATCCCCTCTGAGTGTATGTGGGACAGAGTAAGAGACTCAGATTTTGCTACTAAAATAAACAGGATATACTGACCTTAACTGAACCTTAAAATCTTCTGTCTGTCTGTCTGTCTGTCTGTCTGTCTGTCTGTCTGTCTGTCTGTCTCTCTCTCTCTCTCTCTCTCTCTCTGTCTCTCTCTCTGTCTCTCTCTCTCTCTCTCTCTCTGAGATTCACTTCTAACCAGAAAATCCTAAGAAGTCCAAATTAAAACAAATAAACAAACAAACAAACAATCAAACAAATGTTTCTAGAGCAGCATTTCCCAAAGCACGGCCGTGTCCTGTGTAAAACAGTAAACTGTAAGTTGAATTGGGAGATAACAATGCTTTATCTTCTGAACATTCACATTACAGAATGAGATTTTGGAGTTTAGAAACTCTTTATATATGATATATATTATATACATGTCTATACATATACAAGTTATATATATATATACACATATTTCTATATATATTTTGTATATTTATGTTGTTATATATATACATATATATACACACACACACAAAATAAAGATATTATTGAAAAATAATCTACTAAGTTTTTTCAGTCAAGTGTTTACACAGGTTATTTTTCACATAGGAATCATTTCCTGCATAGGATTATCGTTATCCAAAATGTATGGAAACATTAAAACCTACATTTTCCAAAAAAATATAAGCCAAGAGATCTTCCTTCCCCTGAGTGTGAGTACTTTAGCTGGTAGCTCTCCTTTTCCTGGAGCTTATTAAACACACAGGACTTCCTCAGGAGGATTATTGAGGAGGTATAGAGTTGGATTTGAATTCAGAATGGAAGGCCAAGTTGACTGGGGCTCACATGCTCTCCTACAGGAAGTGGCACTTTGCCTGCCACTGTGGCTTCCTGACATCATTCCCCTCAGACATCAAATTTGCCCTCCCAATTTAATTAACAGGAGAGACTGGAGGTGGGAAAGGCAGCGATTCTTGCCAGAGGCATTTCTGAATCTGTTCTAGCAGGCCGTGCTCATCTTTGCCTTTCAAAGAAAGTCCAGACATTCTTAAAACATGTTCTATTTTTAACAAAACACTATTAAACTGTCATATACCCTTCTTTCTGTTTTCTTCTCTACTGCTGCTGATGGTGACCAAGATATTTGTGTGGGAATAAAAGCTGTCTTCTTTATATTCAACCTATGTCACTGCTTCACTGATATTATTATTTTGCATTTCTATAGACTTTATCTTTTGAAGTCCTTGCAATCATTTATTAGTTATTCGTCCCAGGCTTCTTATTAGGTAGAACAGTGTGACTGCCCACTTCTACCCTTTCTTCCCCTCCCAACTTCTTTTCCCTGTGAGCAGGGAGAAGTAAACAAATGAGGGCCTACTGTGTGCCAAGCTTTTTTTTTTTTTTTTTTTTTTTAACATCATCTCATTGCCACAATACTCTAAGAGCAAGATTTCCAGATGAGATTTAATGAGACACTTGCCATTCTGCCTTCCTTCCTCCACGTTCTCTGTAGAGAAAACTATAGACAACCTCAAAAATGGTCAAATGAAGAGACAAATAATCAGCCTTAATAAAAGCCAACAAGCCGGAAATATCCTCAGTCATTTTATGACATTCATCTACATACTAAAACCCAAACCTTCCTGAATTAGTCTTCAGTAAGAAACCCCAGTGGAAGGCTGAAACTTGGACTCATATGAAGTTCTTATCCCATTCTTATCCTACACTGGGCATCTCAATCCCTAGGTCTGTAGTAACTCACACTGGCAGGAACCGGAAGTAGCCATAAAAACAGTTATCATGGCGCATGCCTGTAGTCCCACCACTTAGAAGCCTGAAGTAGGTGATTATCAAATCTTTCAGGCCAGCATGGGCTACAGAGTGAAAAAAATGTTTCCAACAATCAAAACAAAAACAAAAGCAGACATGGAAGTCTAATCCCAAAGGCAGACCTTTGGGGGGGGGGGGAAGGTCCTCCTACTCATAAGCAAGAAATACCAGAGATACAGCACAGTTTAGAAAAACCATGTTTAAGGCACATACAACCTACACGTGAATATGCACAGAGAGCCAAGATTCTGTTCCACAAAGTGGAAATTTTCTATTTAAGATAATGGCCTATGAACTCTATGGAACAATAATGGCAACCGTCTTCAGCTTTGGAAAATGAGGTAGGCTGCAGGCATATTCTTCCCTTCTTGCTGATGGTATAGATCATCAATACCATTTGCAAATGAGACAAACAAGGCTCAGGTAATTGGATGGTGCTGGTTACAGAAACCATTGAAAGTTAGAACAGATGATCTCTTTGTGTGCTGCTTCTTACAGTCCAGGTAGGCTATCTATTCTGCCCAAACACACTTCCCTTTCAGTAGCTACAAATCCTACCTTTCTATAATCTAGTAATAGTTGTTCTCGGGGAGCAGTGCATATTTTTATCCACCTACCTGGGTATCAAGCACATTATAACAGCTCCTTCGTGCAACTAGGTAGCAGTAAATTTCCTCTGTAACATGTATTTTGACAGTTTAAGGTTACTGATTTTACCCTGGAGAATCCTTAACATGAGTCTCTTTATGCTAAATTTGTAGAATACTAAATATCGGATCTAATGATTTGGGGGCAGGAGGGCGGGTAAATCTTGGCAAAAAAGGAGAAGCAAATACAAAGGGAAACAAATATCTAAAACTTTAGGAGAGAGTAAGGACAATAGTTAATACTCTGAATAAGAAGAAGATAGTATTACAAGAAAATAAAAGGATAGAGTCTCATTATTGTATAGAGACATTGAGCAAAAAGACTAATAGTCCAACAGATTCTTTAATTTTAAATAAACTGGTGTATTACAGTAGCAGATATTCATAATAATGTCATGGCTTTCCATAGAAGAAGTAGAATCAATAGAAGTTTGGATTTTTAAACAGGAAATATGTGTATAATATGTCACACACACACACACACACACACACACACNACACACACACACACACACTCACACACTCACATAGACAAATGGCATATCTATGAAAAAGTTCAAGTTCTGTCCAGTTACCATGTTAAATATCTTACTACCTAGAGGAAACCATTTAGTTACTAAATCCCAAACAAAAACTGGCTGTCCAGAACAAATAATTGGTAGACTTGTGGGTGTGTATATAGTGTTACAGACATATTTTGCATTCTGTCAAGAACCAGTACCCTGAGAAAACGCACAAATCTGTCTCATGCTCTTATGTTTTAAACACACGTACACATACTCATGCTACTCTCATGCTGATACGCACTCCATCTTCCATGTGTCTATCGAGAGGAATTTCACCCCTCTGGATTCACGTCACAGAAAGAACTCATAACCTAGACAACTGTGTTGTTTGTCTGAGCTTCAGACTTGTCTTACCATTCTGCCTTTTTATTTACTACATCTAGAAACTAGATTCAGAAAGTTCTAATGATCAGCCAGTTTGTGTAGCCAATGAAATTGGGTTATTTCAAACAGTTTCTGTTTTGAGGAACTGTTACCCAATTCCCGAAACTTAACAGCCTTATCTTTCTGGTCAGATGGTAAGGAGTTTGTCTCTTTGACTGTCAGTAGAAAAGCACTGACTAACAATATCAAAGTGAATCATCCCTGAAGTCCTTAGAGATACATCTGCCAGGCTTCAGAGACTTCATAATTCACATATAAAGATTAGAGTGCTCTGATGACAGGAGCCATGGCTAGTGAAACCGAACAAAGACTCAAAGGAAAATTGGATAAAGGATAAAAGCCTGCGTTTACACCTGATGATTCCAGTAATTGTCAATGGGAAGAAAGCATGGCACAAATTACTTGATAGGCCATGAATAAATGTCACCCTGCTTTTAAAAATATATTTCTCTGAATTTACAGAGGTTTATTAACCCTTAATTTTTCCCCTTCTCCTCTCTCTTCTTTACATCTGCATTGGGTTCTCTTAAAAATAATGAAAGGAAATCAAAGTGCCTTTGTGAATTTTGACAGCTAAGTTGTAAATAAATTGATTAGAAACCCAATGTTTCTTTTTTAATTTAAATAGAGGAGAGATTTGTGGGGAATATGCATAAGATGTGCTCACTGGCAACAAGCTAGCAGTAGGAAAGAGTGAGAAAATATGGGGGCACCAGCAGCCTTGTTCTGCTTTTAAGCATGAGATTGATTTTAAATTTTTTGTGTGTGTCAGTTTCATTACAGGCAAATTAATCCTTCTTTCTATGCCTTGAAGTTTTTTTTTCCCCCTGAACACTAATAGAAAAAAATGTCTTGATGTTTTTCATTTTTCATGAGTAGTGAATTAAATCTGAATGTTGAGTTAGGGGTCCCCACACAGAAGACAGTGGTTTTAAATAGGATGTTTTTTGGTTTTTTTTTTTTTCTTAATCCCTTCACTTTTCATTTAATTGTATTTTCTCATTTCCCAAATTTTAGCATGAAAACAGAAAGAGCAAACTGCACTTATTTTTCTTTCTTTATATACAGAATTCCAATCTGTGGGTTCTCCCTTATTCAAAATGTACTGAGAACCTCAGACAAACTCATGTGTTCTGAGCACATACTTCATTGGGCAGCATCTCACTGTTGCCCTTGACTGCTGAATATAAATACAGGCAAAAATGGGAGCAGAAGAGAGCATTCATCAGGGAGCTGTAGTTTGTGGGTAATATTAAGGCTAGGCTCTACTGGACATGCCAGAGATATGGGCAATCTTACGGTGAGTCATTTTCCATTTGACTAGGAAAGAAATAATCTAAAGACCTGGGCAGAGATCCTACAATAAAGAGGTGTCTGTGCCAATTTCATTAATTAAATTATGTTGCAGAATGGGACTTTGTAAATAAGAAGTAAGCAAAAGGGAGATTGATAATGCAGATATAAAAGAAGGGATGGATGCCTGGATCATTGCATGGGTCAGAGGCAGTCAGAATATTGGTGGTAATTTGCAGTGATGGGACTACCTTACCTATTAACCATCGAGGAACACAAAGGCATCATTCACACAATTGATGCTGGCATGAAGGTGCATGTTCTGTGCACCCTGAAACTTCCTTCGCTCGGGAGTTCTCCAGAAAATGAGGGAAAGAAGCACACAAATTGATTGTGAATGTCAATTTCCAGCTAGAGTAAATAATAGAAATTGAAAAGGTAGGGGTACAGCTTACTGGCAGAATGCTTACCTAGCATCTGCAGCAGAAGGCCGTGGGTTCTATCTCCCAAAAGGAAAGAGGGTAAGAAGAAAAATAGGAAGGAGAGTGAGAGAACCATAAGTATTAAAAGAGGTCCATGTTGACAAATAAACACAGGAGCACATGAATGTCATGGTCATTGTGTGAAGTAACTGCCTGGTATGTAAAATTTTTTTATTTTTATACTTTTGCTGCTTAAACATATTTGGATTGCTATCCCAGGATACTATACATCTGTTGGCCTTTCTATACAGCAACTAAACAAAAATCATCTCATTTATTCTTCTGAAAGACTTGAACAAAATTATGTTTTAATATTATTTGAAAAGCTCTTTGTCACAATTGTTACTGGCAGTACTGTGCAGAGTTCTAAAATTTCGGTCAACTTGGGGGCAGGGAGAAAATCTTTACCAAATTCTCTTCTGTATGAGGTCTAAGAGAACTCAAAATTTTCTTGCACAAAGATTATTCTGAAATATTGTTTGACTTGGTACCATTTGGTCACTTGTCTCATTGAAATAGGACATCAAGAGTTATTATCTTGGTTTATTTTCATATTTTCTGTAAGTCTGACAAGATATTTAACTATTCCTTGAATAAGACAGCAAGGTTTCATATCTAGCTTCATGAAAGTAACATATATAAAAGATTTTGCATTGTTTTATAAAATATACGACCAAACAGCTAACTAACGCCTCTTTGGGGGCTTGAAAAGGGGCAACCACAAGGAAGAAACTCCAAAGTTTAAACTTTATTAGATTGCTATGTAACAACTACAAAAATATATTGGTTTTCAATATTAATCATAGGGGATGGCTGGGGTGGTTGGCCAGATGGCAACCTCTACAGTGACTCATATGTGAGGTGGAGGAGGAAGCCACTGACTTAGAATGGCTTTAATTGTGAGGACTTAAGACTGACACCTCTTGGGTTATTCTTCCTGTGTTGTTTTGCCCCCCACAGAAGCAGGGGGAAAACACAAACAGAGAAAGTTCCAATGTCTATGGTCATCTAACTGTCTATTACATTACTAGGATAGATTTATGCCAGATTACAAACCATATAGGTGCATGAAGCAACCAGGAATTGTACTGATGTCTCAGTGTTCCCAGAAAACACATAGCTGAGCCAAAAGACAGATGTTAGATGTACCTACAAAGTTATGTAACAATGACTCCAGAGAAAGACCAGGAGGAATATTGACACCTTTCCTGTCACCATATCCTTGCAATTGGGGACCTGCCTCTAGTTGCCAGTCTGCACAGCACACATCACATGCACGTATCATTAAGACTAAACTGTTGTGATAGGAATATATACATATATTCCAGGTGTTGAATTTTTTTTTATACTGAGCATGTCCCTTCTGACCTCAAAATGCCTGCTTCATATGTAATTGTGATCTCATAAACTCTTTCATTTCAAGGCACACATTTAAAAAAATAATAATGTGTTTACAGAATATCAACTGGGGTACTTATGGTGGGGGTCTGGGAAACTCAGTATTTCTGTAAACCTGGTACTCATTCCGATCCTTAAAAATAATTAAAAGTCTGAGACTAGTTGATCTTTTGCCAGTTCAAGGCTATACATAGGGTGTGCAGAATGCCTTCCAGTAGATGCACTTGTGGAGTGATGTAATTAAAACATTAACTATTACTAACCTGTGAGTATGGGACGAGTGGGTGATAGCCAGAACTTTTCTTGAGGTTTCATTTTTTTCATTGTTTTTCTATATTGTTTTCTGGAAATAAAAAGGCAGAGACATATAAAACTTTAAACAGAAAGAAGGCAGAAGAAGATATACTTAGGAAAATCAGAGAAGAGATAAAAGACAAAGAGAGAGAGGCCGTCGTGCAAAGTTCTCTCCTATTGTGAGTTCAGTCCCCCTCAAATGTGAGACCATTTTACCCTAAACTTGTAAAGTGAAAGAATAAGTTTCTTTATCCCAGGGAGATACTTAACCTGAACTACTAATGCCATTATTGCTTTGTATACAATTTTGAAAGAATCTCTCTTGCTAAATTGCTACATAGCTATATAAGTACTATCTGTTTGGTCGCTTATGATTTTAGCTGGTTAATGTTCCAGCACCTTATGCACAAGTTTAAGAACTAGTTTGGAAACTATCCTAGAGATATCCTTAACATTTCTTGCATTGAGCCCATATTTAGAGTTATGGATGTTTTGTGAGATTTAGGGATGCAGGTAGAATCTTATTTTAAACAACACGAGGAGATATCAAAATTGCCGCACTGAATCTAAATCTCATTAAAATGGAAGTTTACTGCTCTAGAGTATGAAGGGATATATTGTTTATTGAGCTTTTTATTTGCTTACATAAACAAGTGCTAGGTGAGCACTGAGCCTGCAAACAATAACAAATGTGAGAGATGCAAAGGAAAATGTGCCTGCCAGCTCTGAGGGAGTGCTTAAAATCATCCCTTCCACTGTTCCTATGATTTGTATGTTTTCAACATTGCGTTAGTAGTAATGGCAGCTTATGCGATGGTTTTCCTTCATAAGGCTTCATTTTTTAGGAGTGTGTCTTAGGCAGTAATCTGGTACACATGCCAAAACAGAATTACCATGGCCATATTGCTTATGGAGCTCCAGTATAGTAAGGAAGTAAATTATTCTTACAAGATCATCATGGAGTTAGAGAATATTAATCTCTAAGGCCATTGCCCATTTTTTTTGTTCTGTAAGTTTTACTAAAGCCATTCCATTGATAGGGCAATGCTCCCTTTTCCATTTATAGGTTGAATCTAAGTAGGAGCTAAAGCAGCCTGCTGAAAACCAGGTCCTCTGAGATTTAATACAATGACCTATTCATTTAGAAATACCAAGTTTGCCTGCATTAAAGCTACCAATAGACTTTATAATTTGACTTCATCTTAAATCCTGAAGCCTTTACTTAAACTAGAGCTCAATTTTGAACTCCAGAATCAAAGTTTCATTGTGCAGTAAGCACATTTATGCCTACAAGCATATAGAACTATGCAAATTCACCAATTGCAACACCCCGAATTAGGTGTATTTATATTATGCAGATCTTTCACTTCTAATTTTCACATTTAATTCTAAAAGTAGTGCCGTTGATGACTAATTAGATTTCAGTTTTTTGGCATACATACAACCCTTGCCTATTCTCAGGCTTGTCCTTTCAATTTCAACCTGCTATGTCTAGAATAGGTATGAAAGAGCCTAAGGTCCTACTTTCCTGCTACAGGCATGATGTGAGAATATTTAGGCAGTAGTTCTCAACCTGTATATCAAGACCCTTTTGGCTTAACTGACCTTTTCACAGGGGTCACATATCAGATATCCCGCATATAAGATACTTACATTATAAATCATAATAGTAGCAACATTGAAGTTATGAAATAGCAATGAAAATATTTTGTGGTTGGGGCTGCCACAACATGAGGAATTGTATTAAAAGGTCATAGGATTAAGAAGCTTGAGAACCACTGGTTTAAAAGCTTCTCAAGCTAGGAGAACTCTCATGGGAATCAGCATCTCTAGGGTACAGAAGCCCTGGTGCAGCTTTGGTGCCTTTCTTCATTTCTCATCTATTCCCTATGGTCTGTTTTCTTTAGCTAGCCATATGTGGAACTAAGGTTTTTAGGATCCAGAAGGCTGGTAGAAAGCATAGGTTTCTTATCCTTCATAGTCTAAGATTATGGTCACAGATTTAGAATAGACAAACTTCTATCTTACGTAATCTCAAGCACCTAACTTTGACATTCTACACTTACCCCATGTCCACACATGTGAGATCGGGATGCTAGAGGAGGAAAGAACTGTGGAGAGATTGAAACAGACTGGGATCTGTCCAACCTATGCATTTTTATGTGGATTTTTTTTAAGGACACCAATAAGAAAGGCTTTGAACTTCTGTATGTCAGACAGTGAGTGGTGAGGCCTGTTTATCAGAGACATCACAGAGAGTACTCCAGATAGACTAAAGTCAGTTTGAGTTCGTTCCCCAGCTGTCTTTCCAAATATGTTTGGAAGATGTTGAGTTGAGAGGAAAAAAAATCAGGAAACTTCTAATTCTAAGCAACGGGACAGAAGATTTATATCAGAGGACAAAGGATGCTACCAGGTCAGATGTGTCACAGAGAAGCAAAGAAGCATTCCACAGGTAATTGACTATATTCTAAACAAAAGCTAGGTTTTAAAATAGATGGAACTAGAAATAGCCCTAAGGGCCAGAGAAGGAGATAAATAAACAATAATGTATGAAGAGAAAGGGCTCTTACTACTGTTATGTCGATGGCAAGATAATTAATTGCACTTAAGAGCTTTTACTTTTTTATATCTTGCTGTGGTATTGCAGGACTTATGAGAAGATAATAGAATAATGATTTTTGTGCTACTTTCTCAATCAATACGATTGTGTTTTTAAGTAGCTACATAGGCACTCTCACACATATGTATGTTTCCTCGGTGACCATGTGGAACTGCAGTCCTTTGCCTGCCTGTCTATTAGTTTTCACCCTGAGTTCAATCAAATGTTCTGACTTTTTCTTTTGAAAATGTCAGTGAAGGGAGGGACTTTGGAGAGCCCATCCTTCTCTGAGGAGTTATCTGCAGTAAATGGCTATGGGGAGAGGGGGGGTTATTTCCTTTTTCCTTTCTTTTTTCATTAATTTATTTATTCACTTTACATCCCAATCACAGGACCCCCTCTCTTCCCAGCTAGCACAGACCCCCACACCCTTACCCCCTTCTTCTCTGAGAAGAGGCACCCACCCCTGAGCACCAACCCACCCTGACACATCAAGTCACTGCAAGACTGGCACATCCTCTCCCACTGAGGGGGGGACAAGGCAGGGGCCCTTAGGAGAACAGGATCCCGAGGCAGACAACAGAGTCAGGGACAGACTCTGCTCCAGTTGCGGGATCCATATGAAGTCCAAGCTGCATTTCTGCCATCTATGTGTAGGGGAGCCTAGGTCCAACCTGTGTATGCTCTTTGGTTGGTGGTTCAGACTCTGGGAGCCCGGAAGCCTTCAGGTTGGTTGGGAGTTATTTTCTTTAGTAATGTAGTCACACAGTTCAGTAGGCCAAACTGCAGCAAATAGCACCCCTCAGACATCCCATACTAAAGTAAAGAATCCTAACTGAACTCAAGGGGACACACACACACACACACACACACACACAGAGAGAGAGAGAGAGAGAGAGAGAGAGAGAGAGAGAGAGAGAGAGAGAGAGAGAGAGGCCTAGAATGTCAGAAGAGAAATTGTTACAAAGAGTCCAGAGCAGTGGGAGGGAAATAGAGAGGGTATATGAGCAAATAACTGTATGGAGCAAATAAATGTATTACGAATCTGCATAAATCTGTCAAAGAATACATTTTTAAAAGGAAAAAAAAATATGTGATGGCACCTTAGTCACTGATGGCTACTGGTAACTCAGGTGTCACATATGACTCTGTCATCCATTACCACATGGTATCTGTGTTCCCCTAAACTGTGAGCTTTCCTCAACATGTCTTAACTCTCTTATTCACAGATTTTCAAGCTAGTGATGTCTTGACTGCTATAGACAAAGCTCAGCTGTGTGCTTGTCCTTGCACATCGGCTGAACATGGCTGTAGTCAGTTTCACATACATAGAGAGTGGAAGCTAGAATTCAGAAGCTGAAATGTCCTTCTTGTGGCTAATGGAGGGAGCCTGGCCAGCTAAGCTGAAGGGCATTAGGGCTCAGTGAATAAAGTCACAGCATTGGAGGAAAAAGAGACATGATGGAGTACTTGGGGCTTATTAATTAAGAGCTCTGGTTTTGTGTTTCATATTTATCCTTTCCAATCTCAGTAAAGACATGTGGAAAGTCTTTAATAGAGCAAACTGCCTAGTAGACACCACTCTAATTTCCAATTTGACATTATTTTCTTTTAGTTTCGTACCGTCAGCTTATAAACCACACGTCTGAGCTGTCTTTTTCCTCTAAGATAAATTTTTCAGCAATAACGAAGAAAGCCAGTCAGTCTGTTTTATCTCACTGCAACCCCTTCCTTTAGATGGTTACAGCTGTACAGAAAAATAACACTAGAAAATCCTGATACACAGGCTTAGATGCCACAGTTATTTCCCCCATGAGATGTGGAAAGCCTGGAGATGTAGGAAGTTCTGCCTGTCATTACTATTTATTAAGCAGGCTAATATTAGATAAAAGTAAGCACTGCCATAGAGCTATGGCTACAGAAATAGCAATGACTACTTTGCTCTGTGGTCTGCAAGCCTAGTATCTTCACTGGATCCAGGTAAAGTAATCTTGTGATTCACAAACAAGATTAGTGAACTCACATGTCTTCCTTAAATGATTTAATCTGAAATCCTGACTATTTTCTGCCCACACATCATCATTTAAAACATTAATGATATGTCAATCTTAGTACATATATCCATGCATACACATATACATCGATACCATATGTACTATATATGTAGAACCATTTATGTTTAGACAGATACAGACACATATAGTATGTATATGTGTAGATACCAAATGCTGCTCAATTGTCAGTTCATTTAATAAGAGTAAGATCTGGCCTGCCTATCGCTATAAATTAAAAAAAAAAAATAGAACAAACCAGAAAATACTTCACCCATTCATATTCCCACCATTAAAAATTATCCACAGCTTGTGAGAGTAGCCAAATATATGTAAATGAATTCATTCAAAATGGTTGTTCTACTTAATGTGAAACTAAAAAAGCAACATCTACATTAAATAAAATCATGATCAGCACTCTTATGAGAGTGTTCTATCATTTTATCAAGCATGATGTAGTAAATTTAAAATGGGCTGAACTTCATATTTTGCTATATATTAAGCTAAAGTCCATCTCTGTTTTTTTATTCTGAGATAATCATCACAGGCTATTCTTATACTTTTAATGTTTGCATAAATATGAAACAATAAAACTATACAACCAATATAATAATGGGAAACAGGAAAGTAACTCCCATACCTCACTACTTCAGTCATCAATCAGTCCCATTGCAATATATTTAATATT
Source organism: Mus pahari (assembly GCF_900095145.1). NCBI lineage: Eukaryota > Metazoa > Chordata > Mammalia > Rodentia > Muridae > Mus > Mus pahari. The sequence goes on from NC_034601.1 coordinate 36,927,344, forward strand.
AGAAAGTATTAAGAGTGACTTAAAACCTAATTGAATTTGCTGACAACCTGATAAAAATTATTTGAGTTTTTATGAAGGTTATTCTCATTTCTGAAGACTATTCCTTTGTGCTATGTTTTAAGGTCAAGGTGGTTCAAAGAAAACCTGTTGTTCTAATATCAAGAACATATAAAATTGCTTATATGTTAATTTTTGCTGATGCCGGCATGACATTTTGTATTAGGCTTCTGTCACAGGAGAATGGATTTTTAAAAATAATTAAAGCAAAACATATTTATTCAAAGGAATATTATTGCTGAACTTTATTTACATAGACAGAGATGAAACACTCAACCATTTTAGCAAGGACATTTGACTTCTTATTTAAGAATGGCTTGTGATTTCCAAAATATGGGGGAAAAAAGTTAGAATATTATTAACCTTCAAATGATACCCATATTTGGAAAAATTGCTCCATCTCATTGTAAGCACAAGGAAGTGAGCTTATGACAGTGTAACTTTAATCTATGCAGCCAGCTCCATTATTTTGCTTGGTTTCTGACAGCCATTGTAAGAGAGATTAGGGCTGTGTTAGCTGTGGACACTAAAGGTCACAATGAAACATATTATGAGTGGTTTTGTTTCTGGAAAATCAAAGCATTAAAAAAAATGTTATCAGTATTGTAACCCCAAGGAGAAAAGGGAGGAATTTAGGGTTGAATTTCTGAACTGCTCTTACTGACAAATGGCATCTTCCTTTCTTCTGATGTCAAGTGGTATGTGTTGTCATTGAAATGACTGATGCTCACTCAACTTTGGGTCCATCAGTTCAGTGGTAGCTATTAATTTGTGCACAATTAAGTACATGTAGAAATTGAGAAAAGATGTTCACATGGCTGTTGAAAATTTTTTATGTGTCTGTGCGTCTATTTCTGAAAAAGAAAGAAGTATTTGCCAAATACCTAAATAAACTATTTGTATGTTAAAAGCCATATCAGGACAAGGCCCTGTTGTAGATGACCCAGAGTTTCCCTTTGTAGGGATGCTTGGAGTACTTATATGTTGGATACATAACTATTGAAATGTGAGGGCAGCCAGGTGTGTTGAACCTCCAGCATCACAGGGTATCTCAGTGGTTACTGGAACCTGTGGGTTGAGAGATTATTAGTTCTAATGAAGGTCTTGCTTTTCGAAGTTGCTTCCAGTGATATTTTTGGTGTGTGTGTATGTGTGTGGTAGTGGAGATATTTACTCAGATAAATAATGATGAAGGATAGTTATACTCATCTGTTTATTCTCCAAACTGATCACTTCTTATTGTATCATCATTACATTCTAAACCCTAACCAGATGCCCAAGCCTACAGCTATTGTTAAACCTATCATTTCTTAATCTATCTCTTTTGGTAGTTTCATTAGTTAATATAACCTTTGGAAAAATGTAGACTTTCCCTCTATCATCCTAGTTTTTATGAAGTACTGAAAACTTATGAGAGTATTATAAAACATAGAAAGGAATTGAGAAATGAAGAGAAGTCAGGGCAGTAACTCAAGGAAGGAACGTGGAGGCAGAAACTAAAGCAGAGTCCGTGAAGGAACAATGCTTACTGGCTTGCCCCCTCTATCTTATTCAGGTTTCTTTTTTTATACATCCTAAGACCACCTTCCCAGGAATGGTACTGCCCACAGTAAGCTAGATCCTTTTTATCAATCATCAATCAAGAAAATGTTCCACTGGCTTGCCTATGGGCTAATATGATGGAGACATTTTCTCAATTGTGATAACCTCTTTTCACATGACTCTAGATTGTGTCAAGTTGGCAGAGGAATAACTAGAGCATATATCTACAAATCTTAAAATATTGAATACAATCTAGGTTCTGTTGTGTGTTAAAATCTATCTGAAAGAAGAGAAAGAAAACACTGAAAGATAGTAACGGACAAATGCAAATTCTGTAATCTTTCTTCTTAGATACCAAGAACGGTGTGTTACACACGGCAAGTGTCAAATTTAAGTATTTGCTGAATCTGTTTGCACAATTCTCACAGTTTTTTACTATTCTATAAAGAGTAAATTTAGTTTTAATAACCAAGACACGATGATATTTAATAAAAATATATAATCAATGTGTTCTCTTCTGTGAGTGTCTTGTTTAGTGTTTTGCACACGCTGTGTCAAGTCATATTTTCCTCTTTGCAAAATATACTTATGGACCTGTGAGATATCTTAGCATATAAAAGGTGCTTAATGTCTATCCTGGCTGACAGATTACAATCCCCCAAACTGACATAGTTAAAAAAAAAAAAACAAAAGAGAGAGAGAGAGAGAGAGAGAGAGAGAGAGAGAGAGAGCAAACTCCCCCACGTTGTCCTCTGACCCACACATGTATTCCATGGCAAATGTGTGCTCTACCCCTCACCCAAATAAATATATAAATGTAAAAATGTTTTTAAAATAATATAGTCGTGTTTCCTATCATCATGTATGCTTGTCCCTTTTCAATATGGTTTAGTCTCTTAAGTTTGCATTTTTGATGTTGGTGTTTTGTTGTTGTTGTTGTTTTGGGTTTTGTTTGCATTTATTTATTTATTTATTTATTTATTTATTTATTTATTTTGGTTTTTCGACACAGGGTCTTTCTGTGTATCCCTGGCTGTCCTGGAACTCACTCTGTAGACAACCAGGCTGGCCTCGAACTCAGAAATCCGCCTGCCTCTGCCTCCCTCGCATTAAAGGAATGCGCCACCACTGCCCAGCAAGTTTGCGTTTTTAATAACATGGGCATCTCTAGATTGCTTTATCTCATGCTAAAGCATGTCATTTTTTTTCCAAGCTCAACATTATTTTACATCTTTTCCACTCACATTTGCAAATATGTTTCCATTTTGCGCATTCTTTTCTCTTTATTGGCATTTGCAAGTATCTTTAAATCCGTGGCCATCTCCAGCATCTCCAGATTCATCTTTCATACATTGAGAAAGTTATAGCAGTCTCCACAGACAAGTTCAGAAGTAGATGGCCCACCTTTATGAGTTGCTAAACTAATAGTATTAGCTTCAGACTGGATTATTATTTTAACATCTCTTGTATATTTATGGAAACTAAACCTGTCAGTTGCTGTATATTTCTTTTTATTTACTTATAATTTTTTCCACTAAAAAGCTATCAAAAATGGTATCACTTGTTGAGGTATTATTACTTCCTGTGAGCTTGATGACAAAGATTCTTCTCTAAAGACATGTTCGTTCTTAAAACTGTCTCAGGCAGCCTGCTGACTTACCCTTACCCATTATTACACTGAATTCCATCTGCCCACTGTCACTACAGCTTTGAGATCTGCATAGAGCTCTTTCTTTTTTTCACACCTCCACAAAAATCAAATTGGGTCAGTGGAACATCCTACTGCCCAGTCATTTGTGGACATCATAGACCCAGAATCACATTCTTGTTAGTGTCCAGATTTTGTAATTACTACAGTCTGTTTTTCTGGGCTGGTTTTTCAAGATCTTAATTATATCATAATCCGACAGTAATTATAATTATCAAGCAAATTTTAAGAACTTAGCTGAGCCTCTCAGCCATGTGGACTTATTTAGCCTCCTCATTTGCATTATTACACTCAGTCTATTTTCTCCTACAATGAATCTTCCCACTGTTTATGCCTTTGACTTGCTTGGTTTTTGAACCCAGATATGGACCACTAGACCTCAGCTTCACAGAGTCTTTCTTCTCATCAATGGATCCTCATAGCCTTGCCAGTTGTCTCCTGGTTTCTGGTAGCAACTTGTAGAAATAAAGGTTCTAGAGATCATAAAACTATATAATCAATGCTCTGGAATTGAGCATCCCAATGTCAGCCTCTGCTTTTCCCCATTTTCAGTTTATTTTTAAGAAATAGATTTTACCTTTGCCCATTGTGCCAATCCTCACATCTTCTCCTTTTCTAGTATTTCTTTTTTTTAATGTTATGTTACCATACCATTACTTAGTATGAAAGACAATAATAGTGAATAAACATTTCTCCATGACCCAGTAAATGACCACCCTATCTTTGCTTACTCAAGCAATTCTAGTTATAATCAGTGGTCATGAAAAAAAATGTAAAAATAGGAAGGATTGACAAGGGGGCTAAAACCATTCAGTGGAAAAAAGACAGAATTTTTAACAAATGGTGCTGGTACAACTGGCGGTTGTCATGTAGAAGAATGAGAATTGATCCATTCTTATCTCCTTGTACTAAGGTCAAGTCTAAGTGGATCAAGGAACTCCACATAAAACCAGAGACACTGAAACTTATAGAGGAGAAAGTGGGGAAAAACCTTGAAGATATGGGCACANNGGAAAAATTCCTGAATAGAACTGTAAAGGCTTGTGCTGTAAGATCGAGAATTGACAAATGGGACCTCATAAAATTGCAAAGCTTCTGTAAGGCAAAAGACACTGACAATAAGACAAAAAGGCCAACAACAGATTGGGAAAGGATCTTTACCAATCCTAAATCAGATAGGGGACTAATATCCATTACATATAAAGAACTCAAGAAGACAGGCTCCAGAAAACCAAATAACCCCATTAAAAAATGGGGCACAGAACTAAACAAAGAATTCTCAACTGAGGAATATCGAATGGCTGAGAAACACCTCAAAAAATGTTCAACATCCTTAATCATCAGGGAAATGCAAATCAAATCAACCTTGAGATTCCACCTCATACCAGTCAGAATGGCTAAGATCAAAAATTCAGGGGACAGCAGATGCTGGCAAGGATGTGGAGAAAGAGGAACACTCCTCCATTGTTGGTGGGACTGCAAGCTTGTGAAACCACTCTGGAAATCAGTCTGGCGGTTCCTCAGAAAATTGGACATAGTACTACTGGAGGATCCAGCAATACCTCTCCTGGGCATATATCCAGAAGATGTTCCAACTGGTAATAAGAACACATGCTCCACTATGTTCATAGCAGCCTTAATTATAATAGCCAGAAGCTGAAAGAACTGAGATGTCCATCAACAGAGAAATGGATACAGAAAATGTGGTACATTTACACAATGGAATACTACTCAGCTATTAAAAACAATGAATTTATGAAATTCCTTGGCAAATGGATGGATCTGGAAGGTATCATCCTGAGTGAGGTAACCCAATCACAAAAGAACTCATATAATATGCAATCACTGATAAGTGGATATTAGCCCAGAAACCTAGAATACCCAAGATACAATTTGTAAAACACATGAAACTCAAGAAGGAAGACCAAAATGTGGAGACTTCGCTCCTTCTTAGAATTGGGTACAAAACTCCCATGGAAGGGGTTACAGAGACAAAGTTTGGAGCTGAGATGAAAGGATGGACCATCCAAAAACTACCCCACCCAGGGGTCCATCCCATAATCAGCAACTAAAGGCAGACACTATTGCATATACCAGCAAGATTTTGCAGAAAGGACCCTGATATAGCTGTCTCTTGTGAGGCTATGCCAGTGCCTAGCAAACACAGAAGTGGATGCTCACAGTCAGCTATTGGATGGAACACAGGGCCCCCAATGGAGGAGCTATAGAAAGTACCCAAGGGGCTGAAGGGCTCTGCAACCCTATAGGTGGAATAAAAATATGAACTAACCAGCACCCCCCAGAGCTCATGTATCTAGCTGCATATGTAGCAGAAGATGGCCTAGTCAGACATCATTGTGAAGAGAGGGCCCTTGGTCTTGCAAACTTTATATGCCCCAGTACAGGGGAATTTTTAAACAGCAGTGAGGATGAGTGACCTACACTGGATTTAGATATAATATTTATAAAGAGCCCTAGAGACAGTTTCAGCATTTGTTTGCACATCTAGTCCACTGTAATTTGAAACTGACTTCCTTATATACAGTGTCAATAACTATTGCCTACATTGTCTATACTGCAGGCTACTGCTTTTCCCAGCTTTTGCCATTCATAGAGGACCCACACATCCAATCTAATCACTGGTACATGCCAGCCATGTCTCTATCAAACCAAGCAAGTCAAGGTCATAAACAGTGATGTTAGCTAATCAATGATAATCAATCACGTCACAAGGAAAAGGACCATCCCAAGACAAGGGCAAACTTACAGAAGTGCATCTACATTTTGCCATGAAAGAGTTCTTTTGTATGTAGAGATATATACACATATACATATACACATATACTAGTTTTATTTATCATTTTTGTTAGATGCCTGATTTGAGGGGCCCTCAAAAGCCAACTTGCTGGAGTAGATTCTTGCTTTCTACCTTTACAAGGTTTTTTTATATTGAACTCTGGTCAGCAGGCTTATATGACAATAGCTCCACCTCTACTATCCCCTACTATTGATTATAATCCTTTGTTCTCACGCATTTCTTCCATTCATCTTTCTTCTATTCTTTCCCCTCCTTACCTTCCCACTGTTTGTGCTTTTGACTTGCTTGGTTTTTGAACCCAGATATGGACCACTAGACTTCAGCTTCACAGAGTCTTTCTTCTCATCAATGGATCCTCATAGCCTTCCCAGTTATCTCCTGGTTTCTGGCAGCAACTTGTCGAAATAAAGGTTCTAGAGATCATAAAACTGTATAAACAATGTCCTGGAATTGAGCATCCCAGTGTCAGCCTCTGCTTTTCCTCATTTTCAGTTTATCTAACTCATTCTTTTTGCACTAAGTATTCCTCATAGTCATCACTCACATGAGAAGAATTTAAAAAACGGAGGATGAGCTAAGTTTAGTCACTATGAAGTAAACTCAGCAAAGTGGGAACATTGGGATCAAAAATGGGGGTCAACCTTTGGGATTGCATGTACAATAATGAAAATGGGGGAGGCAAAAGAGAAAGATGTTACTTCAGTATCGATTCACTACCTCATAACACAATAACAACTCTGTATCAGGGTGACTCTCAGAAATACATATTTCAAAATATACATGCTTGGGTATTAATTATTATGTTTATGAAAATGTTAAGTGTCATGCTATTAAAAGCAACCTCTCTCATGCCATTTCAAACTGGAATGTTAATAGAAACTTTATTACCCAACTAACCTTTTAGGGGGAGAATAGCTCTTCAATATATTAAGAATATGTAGATTTGGTAAAAAAAAAAAAAAAAAAAAAGGAAATTGTGAATGTAAAAAAGGCTATCAACCGTTCCGCAATTATTGGGTAAAAATCTACTTGGAGAAAATCGTAATCAAGAGTAATCTCAAGTCCTTGGATGAAGGGATGGAATCTGACGATCAGAGATATAAAGGTCTTCTCTGATTTAACTCCCAGTGTAAGTTTGATATGCTTCATAAGTTTGATTCACTTGTTCTCAGAGCTGGAGACAAGTGTTGAGTTTTGTCTGACTTGTAGATAAATGTTACTCAGGAAAACTCTGTAAGAAGAAATGAAGTGAGATAGGGGAGAAGAAAGTACTAAAAAAAAATATTGCCTTAAGAAAATCCTCTTCCTGTGCATTGAAAAGCTCTGGATCACAACAATGCTGAAGAGTTGTCCTGTCCTTAACTCGGAATGTGTCATCCAATAACCCCTTGAGAACAGGAAACAGAGTAAGTGTAACCCAGCAGGAATTTCTGAATATCATGACTCTCATTTTAAAATAAAAGTTATTTAGAGAAGGTGAAAATATAAACCATGCCCACTGTTAGAACACAGAGAAACAGGCATGTCCTTCTGAGAAAGTAATTGTCCTGGGGTGTGGCAGCTACCACGGCAACACTTCCATTTTTCACCCAATGATAGGGTAAGTATGACCCAGCCTGGATCTACACTAAGTTCACATTTTATAGGAAGGGATGACTTCCAGTTTTTTTCAAACAGCAGTGAATCTTTTTTTTTTTTTTAAAGATTTATTTATTTACTATATGTAAGTACACTGTAGCTGTCTTCAGACACTCCAGAAGATCTCGTTATGGATGGTTGTGAGCCACCATGTGGTTGCTGGGATTTGAACTCTGCACCTTCAGAAGAGCAGTCGGGTGCTCTTACCCACTGAGCCATCTCACCAGCCCATAGCAGTGAATCTTAACCAATGAACTATACATGTTCTATTGGGCTTAATTGGTACCCTTCCAGAAGCCACAATTACATAGAAAGCAATTAAACAATGACAAGTCCAAAAACTCAATCACCAAAAGAATAGTAAAAGTATATTTTTTTTCTTAATGGAGTTTCTACTTAAAGACTAAGGGCAGCAAGACTCATAGGTGATTGATGAATTGAGGCCATTAAGAACTTGGATAGAAAAACTATTATCCCAATACATGAAAGCAGAACCCTAAAGAATTCAGAAGAGTACAGTATTCATCAACATAAAGAATACTTGAAAATATTTTACCGACAACTGTCACTCAATTATCCATTGCTCTTAGTTAGGGTATAATTGCTGTGAAGAGACACCATAACCAAGGCAACTCTTATAAAGGAAAACATTAAAGTTTCAGAGGTCTAGTTCATTATCATTACGGCAGGAAGCGTGGTGGTATGCAGGCAACCATGGTGCTGGAGAAGAAGCTGAGAGTTCTGTATCACAATTGACAGGCAGCAGGAGAAGTATGGCTTGAGCTCTGAGACCTCAAAAGCCACATCAAAATGATACACCCTCTCCAACAAAGCCATACCTACGTGATCAAAGCCACACCTCCTAATAGTTTCACTCCCTAAAGGCCTATGTGGGCCACTTCTATACAAACTACCACACTGTGGGTTGAAGATACAGAAATAAATTTATTCACTGATTCTAGGAAAGTCTTTGAGAATATCCAGGCTGAGAAATAATAATGCTCTGTGTATAAGTCTTTACCTGAACACAGGTAAACATGCAGCGACTAGTTGCAACTAAGAAGACTATATAATACTTTATGTAGTTCCAACCATGACTATTTACATAGATGTAAGGAAGACAGAATCTCTTTGAAAATAGTATGCAGGTTACCCTGATCATTGACTTAATATAGTGGATTTCAAATGTTTATATACTTCATTATGATATGAGCTTTCAACCTGGTTTCTAACTCATTAAAATATTCTCCATCTGCTAGTAAGTGATTATATAATTTTTACTCATAATCCCGACCTTGGGTTTTTCTCCAAATACGTGAAAGTTTTGGTAAGCCAACACATTTTTTACTGCAGTCCTTTACCAATGTAGAAACTGTGACCAGAGACTCTGAGATATTAAAGTCATTCTCAAAAGCATCCAAGGAGAAAAACTTCCTTGTCAAATATTTATCTCTGTTAATGTCCTTTGGTTGCAAACTACAGATACTGAGTGGCCTAACATAGGGCCAAGCAGAAAACTTATTGGAAATGTGCAAGAGTAAATCACAGGTTTGAAGGGGGGAAAAAAAACTGAACAATATCCTTAGATAAGGCAAAAATAGGGGAACTCTTGAGCAGGAGATGTTCGGGGATTTTTCTCTGTAGCATGATACCATTAGAGAAACTCATTTCATTCCTGACTCTCCATTTAAATTCCACACTGCAGAGAAGAAATTTTATTAGTCTATCCCAGTCATTTTCCCCTTGGATCAATCATACTGTCCAGAGACTAGTGACATAGAAATGGCTCCTGGAGAAATCAGAGATACCCAGGCAATGTTGCCACCATCAGAGCTTTTGAAATTAAGGGTTTTAAGTGCAATTATAGGAGTTGCTATAATTTTTTTCTTATGAAAAACTAGGAAAAAAAAAGATTCTCTGTGGCACACAAAGTTCATGTTCTACAGCTTTTGGCATCATAACCTAGGCTTCCTTTGTGACCTACCCAGTGAGCCACGTTCCAGTTGTCTAAGGATTACTCTTTAGTCTTAAAATTGTCAACGAAATATAGTTCCCAGAAAAGCACTGACTTCCACCTGTATAACCCATATTTACTGGTGAGAGTATTAGACACCTAATACGTGTTTATTAAATAGTGAGTGTATGATCATATATTATCCTCAGACCTTCTAATATCAAATTCATATTTATTATCGATACCCTAAAGATGTACAAGCTCCAAAAAAACATACAAAACTCAGAGTTTCTTCAAACTGACAGTACTAAACAAATACTTTAGTGACAAGACAAAATTTAAAAAATATTTAGAAGTATAAAGGATGAGTTTATCTTTACATTGCTTTTCTATGTTTGCAGTGGTCCAAGTACCCAGTGGCTTAAATAACTTCAAATTGATGATTTCCATTGGTTTTGTTAAATGCACACAATCATAGGTCTGTACCTTAGACAACAGAAAGGGTAGGTAGCAAAATCTTCATAATAAATCTGAGTCCATTTACCTGCTTGGCTGGACATATACTTCTTGGATCATAAAATTTGTCCTCTGTAAGCCCTAGGGTTGGTAATAACGATGTGAAGTTGAATGAACTAGCAGCCCCAAAGCATGAAAGTGATAGTGTAGGGCCTATCATAAATTTGCTGTCATGTAACTTTCATCAAAATGTTAAGACATGGGCACTGCAGAGTAAGGCATATATTCACCTTGCAGATGGCACAAGTGGCAAGTCTTTGGAAGAAACAATCTAGACTACTCAAATGGACTCCATAATTCACCAAAAGCAACCAGGTTCATAAAATACCTTTTTAGTTGTCGCATGTATAAGCCCATTCCTAAACAATCCCAATATGTGGAACTGGCAACACATGCTTTCTTACCGTCTTTAGTCTTCTATGATAGTATAGTCTCAAAGTATCAGAGAAATCTTTGCTTGCATCACTGCATCTGAAGTGGATGCTTTCTTTTGCATCTCCCTTGATTGATGATATTTATAGTCAGAGTAGAAATACAGCATCATTGTGGTTCTATAAAATAGTGTTCTATTTCTTTACCAAGGGTAGAAGGTTTAGCTCAAAGTATCTTCCAGCATCCTTCTTTCTCCCCCTTCTTTCCATCTGTCTGGACTTCCGCAGACTGAGACAGACTCCAGTGTCAGAGAACAAGCCTTAAGATTCTCACTCCCCTTGTACAGATGTATTTCCTTCCTCTAACCCCTTGGGTAACACAAATTTTCACTTAAGCATCAGCATTTGAAATACGGGCTTCATCTGTTTTTCAGAACAACATGCCTCTGCTATGGGTTGAGGAGATGGGTTTCTTGACCTGATGGTACATGGCACTCTAGTGCCTACCCCTGCATGCCATCTTTTGTTGTACTAAGGGGCTCTCCAGCATCCTTTGTTTTACTAAGGACCTCTTCAGCATCCTTTGTTGTACTAAGGGCCTCCCCAGCATCCTTTGTTTTACTAAGCACCTCTCCAGTAGTTGTCCATCTGACAGGAACCACATTTCCTTCATTTTCTCAGTCATCTCCTATAAACAGAACAGCCCCTGGCACAGTGACTGATGCTTCTAACAGCAACAACAATAAAAAAGTTCTTAGATGAAGTTCATAGAAAGAGCATGCACTAATAATTAGAATCCTTAACCAGGACATATTTGTGGCAGCAAAGAGATGTGTTTTAAAAAAAAAATCATAGACTTCCCTCTGTCACTAGTCAGAAAATGATGCCTTTTATGGAACAAAACAGCACATGCTGGGCTCATGTTCCTGATGAGATCAGCACGTAATAGTGATAAGATCTGAGCTATATTGTCACTCTGTTTTTATTTTTTTATGAGCATTGCATTCGTGTATAAACGTTTGAAAGAGAAAAAAAAAAGTATCTACTCATTTTGAAATGTTATGTCTGTGAATAAAATATGTACATGGATTTGAGACTTGGTTTGACACTACAACAGTATATTTAAGATAAACTATTTATCTTTTACAAACACATTTCACTGTTTTTACACATCCATTTGTTTCTGGAACGAAGGCAGAGGCACCGGAGTGGGAGGGAGGGAAGGAAGGCAGGAAGGAGAGGAAACAGGGAGCTTCGTGTTGTGATAGTTCAGCTTCCCTCTTGATGGCAAAATTCTAACTGGAATGCGGTTTTGTTATTCTGGATGTCAGTTCACAAATCATGAATTAAGCAGCCCAAGCCAAGTGGCACCTAGCAGTAAAACTGGCATTTCTCAAAATATTGGCAGATCGCGTGAGCAACTGTTGATTTTAAATGTTTAATGAGCAATATGTTACTTATTCCAGTAATATTGTTGTGTTTGCCTAACCTTTCTCCGACTTCCTCCTTCTGCTTAATGCTGGAAAGCTTCCAGAACGAAAGGGTGAGCCGGGGGAGACGATGTGGACAGTTCTAATGAGGGAAAACTGGAAGAAGAAAAATTCATTAAACTTGCTCTCCTGATGGTTGGAGCATCCTGCATTCCTTCTCAGCATCAGAACCTAGGGAGATACATGATGCTACCAAATCCAAACATGGAATTTTTCCTCACATGTAACCTTACAGTGGCATTAAGAAGAAAACCAGAGGCAGGTGTAGGATGGGTGTGGTTAGGAAAGGAGAGTCTTCATCCAGAGATTGAGCATGTGTAGGACTTCAACCAAAGTAAGTCAGCAAAGAGGTAAGAGAAAACAAAGGCTCACTTTCTATAGCACCAGCCCTTGGATTCTGGACCAGCACACTCACAAACACACACACACACACACACACACACACACACACACACACACACACACACTCACTCAACATTACAACCAACACATACTTACATCTTGGTGGCACTGGCTGGTGAGTCCATGTGTACAGCTGGCTGCTGATGTGTATAAATTGCTGGAAGCGATGAAAACCCCAATCGAGGTAGTGTTAATGAGCCATAAACAAACCATAGGTATCAGTTGTTGGCTTAAAAAAATTAATTAGCTCTCTTTATCAGGGCGATTCATGTTAGCCAAAGTGAATGAGGAACTTGAGGCATTACTAAGTTTTAAATCCTCTACAGGGGTAATGTAGATAATTCATGCAGAAGATCTGGAGCAGTAGGGATGTTAAAATGGAGATAACCATATGACTGATTAGCATAAAATATTAGCTACAAAGGCAAATCCTGTGCACAGAGCTCTCATTATATTTGGGAACAGAAAGGGATTTCCTTCGTGCTCTAAGAATTTAAATGAAAGGGAAAAATATCAATTACCTGTTTGTGGAAGTAAGGGAAGGATTTTTGCCTTTATATAAATATGCCATCAGCCAGCTGCCACACTTCTAACTGCATTATGACACTGTTTCTAAGCTTCAGCTGGAAAATGTTTTTTAAAGTCCACCCAGGGTTATACTTTAGTTACTTTTATCCGTATACAAAACTACAAATGTATATTTAGAAGTTGGTTTTATGGAGAATGGAATTGTGCCTTCCCTTAATGCAGGCATAAATCTTGGTTTTAAAGTAAAACAAAACAAAGTAAAACAAAACAACAACAAAACAAAAGAACCAACAACTCTAGAAATGATGCTAAGTAGGTCAGACCAACAAGAAAAAGTTGGACTTTTAGTCTTTGATCACAGTCTCTCACCCTGGCAATGACCCCTCAAATGAATATTCAGTCATGGTAGCATAGGTTTGTCAAAGGAAAGTCATTTGAGATTCATCATTAAAAAGTCATCATTTATTGAGTATCTACTATGTGACAAGCAGAGGGATATTTGGGATACTAGTCTAATTATTCTGTACCCTGAAGTAGTAGGTTTCTATTTATAGAGGCAGGGCTATAGGGCAGCAATCTGATAGCCTACCTCATCTGGGACCGTGAATGTGTAGCAGCTTATCAAACTCCAACTCTAGTATCTCACTCAATTAGAGATTTCAGCACTGGGATATGTGAAGGTGTGAATAAATCTTATTTAAGGGGTGAGGAAAACGACATAAATTTGTACGCTAGGATGAAGTGACTTAACTGGCTTCCTCTTTTGGAAAGGAGCAAAAATAACACCTCTTCGGAAGAACTCCGAGACAGGTTATGATCTGGTGTGAAAGTAGCGGAGTATTTGTTTGTTCCCATCCACTCACTGGCCAAATCATCTTCCTGTATCATTTCTGAAAAAAAAAAAAAGTATATATATATATATATATATATATATATATATATATATATATATATTGTGTGTGTGTGTGTGTGTGTGTGTGTGTAAAACTTCCCGCTACCATCTCAGGTCATTTTCATAATAGCCATATGTGTGTGTATGGGGGGGGGTATTTTTCCAAAAATTAGAAATCTTATTAAACACAATTCAGATTTTCTTGTCAAAGTATCTACTATGTGCTGAACCGTCCTTACTCAATAGGAAACTTTTGTCCCTGATATCCCAATATCAGCGACTTTTTAATCAGATGATCCCTTATCACCTCAGTAGCCATGTGAAATCTCCCTTTCATGTCAGATGTCTTTTGTTCTTAGCATGGGTGAGAGTTAGAACTGATGCTAAAGTCAGTCGCACACATACAAGCTTGAGAAGGACACTCCATGAGAGTGAAAATGACCTGGATGTTCACCACTGTGCCCTCACTTCTCACCTAGACAACCCCAGATATTGAATCGCTTGTATAATCAGTACCTGGGAGTCTTTCAGGCAAATAACCATTGGGCACTTACCCAGTGAGTCTCTGTTTAACTGAGAAAGCAGAAATGTGTGCAATGCATACAGACGACCTTATCTAGGCTACAGTCACTCCAAACCATTTAGTGACAACAGAGACCAAAAGGAATATGGGAATCAAAAATACAGACGGATATAAGGGAGGCTTTGAAGAGAGGAAAGAGAAAGAAGAAATTTATGATTAAAATTTAACCTCAAAAATAAAATAAAATAAAATAAAATAAAATAAAATAAAATAAAATACAGATGGTTACAAGACATGGCTAGAGAAGGATACAGGAGAAAAAAGAGATTTAAGAGTTCATACAGGAAAGCATTGGGCATGTTTTTTAAGACTGTGCTGAAAGATCTCAGACAGACAAATCATTTTTGTAGAAAAGGGTTTGTTTGCGTTGAAGTCATAAAGCTCCAATTCCATCACATCAAACAAAGTGAATCAATATTTTACAATACACATAAACAATCTTTTAAGCTTGATTCAATTTAAATATGCAGTAAATATTGTGGAAAGGCTCAAAGTGAGACAAACCTACACAACTGCAGAAAATCAGTGGATAAAATATCTCTCACTGCCTAGGGACTCTGGCATCCTGCAAATGGGTAGAGGTCAGCTCCTGTAGGCAGACATGCACCTTCGTAGGATGCTTCTTAAATGGAAGGTCAAATCCTGGACTAATCTGCAGAGAGGACTTAGAGAAGCAGGCTGGAACATCTCCAGCAGCCTAGGACAAGTGAACTATTAAATTTAACTGCATGCATTTACTTATATGCTGCTTAGTAATTTGCATATATTTCCTTTTTTGAACTTCTTAGTAACCTTATGAGGTCACCATGACAAGTATTATATATCTTCTATTTTACAGATGGGAAAAGTGAATTAGGGAGATTGTAATGACTTTCCCAAAGTTGGAGACAAACTGAGTACCTATAGACCCTAAATTCAGATCTAAGACTCTAATACCAGTGTCTTAGTAAGGGTTTCTACTGCTGTGATGAAACACCATGACCAAAAAAAAAAAAAAAAAAAAAAAAAAAAAATGTGGGGAGGAAGGAGTTTATCCCACTTATACATCCTTTATCACAGTCCACTGACGGAAGCTAAGGCAGAAACTAAAACTGGGCAGTAACCTGGAGGCAGGAGTTGATCACTGGCTTGCTCCCCATGACTTACTCAGCCTGCTTTCTTATAGAACCCAGGACCACCAGCCCAGGCAGTAGGCTGGGCCCCCTCCTATCAATCACTAATTAAGAAAATTCCTTACAGCTAGATCTTATGAAAATATTTTCTCAACTGAAGTTCTCTCCTTTCAGATAACTCTAACTCATGTCAAGTCGGCATAAAATTAGCCAGCACAACTACAAAGACTTGATAATTTTATAAAATAAAAATAGTAAAATAAGATAGACAAAAAATGAGATACAAATATGAAATAAATTTTATGAACTCCTGCTGTTTGAAAAAGTTTTCTTCTCACCAATTACAATCTAGGTTATACCCTCTCTCCTTTCTCTAATCCTTTTATTTGCTATACTGAGTCACATATATTCCCACTTTCTGACCTTTTTGGCCATTTCTGAAATTGGACTTCTTCTCTTATTATTTAAAAAAAAAAATGGACTGGAGATGGAGATTCAACTTAGCGGTAGAGAAGTGTGCTCTTAGTGTATACAAGGCTCTAAATTGGACCCAGAGCACCAGGTAGGGGAAATCACACTTTGCCACTAGACAGGGTAGAATTCAATTCCTGATTGACCTATTTACTAGCTTTCAGAGCTTATAAAATCAATTCAGATCCCTGTGTCTCAACTAAATCTATAAATAGCAATATGTATATAAAGAGATAGAAAGATACCATGTTATCTTACCCGAATCGGGGAAAAGAGTATGTGTGGAATCATTACCACCTCCTCGGTCCACAAGAATCTCTCAATATATATTCACCCAGTGATGCTTCTTCCAGTCTTCTTCCCGCTTAGTATGCTTTTGCCATCCGTGGCCTTTTGTGTAACCATGCACATTTTAGGTTTTTTTGCTTCTTGTTTTGTGAAGATTGGCATTAGAATTCTGGTAGGGATTGCATTGAATGTACAGGTGGCTTTTAGTAGGATCACCATTTTCACAATATCAATTCAGCCAGCCCAGGATCATGGACTGTCTCCATCAGGGGGCCTCTTCAATTATTTTTCAATATTTAAAAATATTTATTGTAAAGTTCTTTTACCTCCTTGCTTATGTTTATTCCTGGGTGTTTTTCAACTTATTTTGAATGGAATAATTTCCAAATTTCAGTCTCAACAATTTTATTATTTGGTATATATAAAGGCTACTTATTTTTGCACACTTTTTAAAATCATTTAACTTTACTGAAAGTGTTTTATCAAATTTTAAAGTTTTCTGGGTGTCTTAGTCAGGGTTTCTATTCCTGCACAAACATCATGACCAAGAAGCAAGTTGGGGAGGAAAGGGTTTATTCGGCTTATATTTCCATACTGCTGTTGATCACCCAAGGATGCAGGACTGGAACTCAAGCAGGTCAGAAAGCAGGAGCTGATGCAGAAGCCATGGAAGGATGTTCTTTACTGGCTTGCCTCCACTGGCTTNCTCAGTCCACTCTCTTATAGAACCCAAGACTGCCAGCCCAGAGATGGCACCACCCACAAGGGCACCTCCCCCCTTGATCACTAATTGAGAAAATGCCTTACAGCTGGATCTCATGGAGGCACTTCCCCAACTGAAGCTCCTTTCTCTGTGATAACTCCAGCTGTGTCAAGTTGACACAAAGCTATCCAGTACACTGGGGAAATTGTGAGCTTTTTAAAAGTATGGAATCATCTCTTTTGCAAAAAGGGATGTTTAATTTCTTTCTTTCCACATTCATCCCTTTGATATTTTTCTCTTGTTTCTATAGCTGAGACTTTGAGCTGTATGTTGAATATTGATCTTATAATTTGAGAATTGGCATCCTTGTCTCCTTCAGATTAGAGAGGAAATGTTGGAAATGCTCTCAGTCCTTCATCATTTAGTGTAATGTTGGCTGCAGCTATGACTTACATATTACATTGGTGCAAAAGAAATTGTAGCTTCAGAGTCTTCATTTTAAATCACAATGATTAGGCTCAAATACATCTTTACTAATCAGAATAGGAAGTATTACAACTAACACCTTTTTGCTAACAGAAAGTATGTTTTACATTCCTGTAGAATAATGTTTCTTGATCTGACCAACATTTAGAAATGCTTTTTCATGGAAATGTTAATGATAATCCATTGACAAAAGTTCAAGTGAATATCATTGATAAGGCAAAAACTTGGATGCATAGTTTATCTAACTTTTGAATCATTGCTTGTAAGGTACATGCTTTGATATTGTTCAGAAGAATTGGACATGTTCATTAACCAATGTCATCTTCAGGTTGCAAATTTTGGTGCCTCTCTCCAATTTGGTAAGAATATTTCTCAGATGTAATGGCTTCACTAGAGTTCAGAAATCTGTACTGTATCAGAGTGTCAGTAGACCACTAAACAATGATCATTACTTCTGTGTTTGGTTCTGAAACATGCTTCAACGTGTCATCTCAGCCCACCCACTAGGAAGGTTATCTATAATTGTGATATACAATCTGTTTTGAATGGCACATAACAGTCCAATCAAGAAACTGCTGTTGTTGCATAGATAGGATACAATGCTGGTTCCAAATGACAACTTTTTTTTTTCTTTTCATTCTTCTCTCCTACAATACATTCAAACGGCAGCCTACCCTCCTTTCCCTCCTTCCAGCTCTCTCACACCTCTCCTCTCCTCTGGGTCTACTGTCCCTCCATTTTTCCCTCAGTGAAAAGCAATAAGATGCAATAAGAGTGGGCACAAGTTTAAACCATTTGATCAGCTCACTGGGCACCCACTCATCAAGCTTTTAACCTATACAATCTTCTTCAAGTGCTGAATGACCACTGAGTGGTCCACACTGAGTTCTTTGGCACTTTCTCATCTAGTTTTAACTAGACAATTACTTTCAATTGTCTGCTACTGTGCTCCTAATGTTTAAGGTCCTGCTCTCCTTTTCAAAACTTCTTGAAGACCACTGCACTGTAGATTTGTTACCAGTTACTCATCCAAATGGGCGGTTGGTATTATGAGTAATCTGTGCTCCCTTATGAACCATGTTGGACTGGAAAAAAAATGCTGAAACTTTTTTCCTTTACTTCATTTCCATAGAATAAAATAAATATAAAATAAACGAGTATTAAGCCTTCAACAAAAAGAAACATGATAAATGAACATTAAAATTATATATATATATATATATATATATATATACTAAGAATGCATTCCTTTTTTGTATACTGTTTTATTAGATATTTTCTTCACTTACATTTCAAATGTTATGCTGAAAGTCCCCCATACCCTCACCCTGCCCTGCTCCCCAACCCACCCACTCCTGCTTCCTGTTCCTGGCATTCCCCTGCACTGGGGCATATAATCTTCACAAGACCAAGGGCCTCTCCTCCCAATGATGGCTGACTAGGCCATCTTCTGCTACATATGCAGCTAGAGACACAAGCTCTGGGGGTACTGATTAGTTCATATTGTTGTTCCTCCTATAGGGTTGTAGACCCCTTCAGCTCCTTGGGTACTTTCTCTAGCTCCTCCATTGGGGGTCCTGTGTTCCATCCAATAGATGACTGTGAGCATCTACTTCTGTATTTGCCAGGAACTGGCATAGCCTCACAAGAGACAGCTAGAATTTCTGACTTTATAGTAACCAGGGAAAGTAGTCTATGCTTTTTTTCCTCTTTCTTTGTTAGAGCTTCTTTAGTATTAAGTATCAACTATTAGTTTTGGTATTAAGGTAATGCTTGTTTCATAGAATGAATGTAACCTCTTTCTTTTTTTGTGAAACAGTTTTGATAAATATTTGGTTATAGAAATTTCTTGAAAGTTTGGTAGCATTCAGCATTGAATCTGTCCAGTCTTGAGATGTGTCATATTACCTAACCTCAAACTATACTTCAGAGGCTTCAATACAAAGTATAATACTGGCATGGCTACCTAACATATAGCAAAGATGTCAAAGCCACACATGGGGCAGTTGTGTGTGTGTGGGGGGGGGGTGATACTTAGCAAATGGTGCTGGCAAAACTGGATATCCACCTACAGAAGAGTTAAATTTAATCTGTATCTCACCCTGCACAAAACTCAATTCATAACAGGGCAAGAACCTTACTTTATAAACTGAAAATGGAGAATATGCTTCAACTTAGAAGCACAGAAATGGACTTTCAGGTCTGAGCCATGTGGTTCTTCTAAACTGTCAGTCTCAGCTAGAGCACTACATCATTTTGTCCCACTTCATCAACTCTAGGTATTCCTGGGCAGCAAATATAGGTAAAAAGTATACTGTGGGTGTGGGCTAATACTGTTCTCACAGGGAAAACATTTCAACTACTGGAAATATAATTTCTAGTTTCTTAATTTGAAAGTTCTGTGACTGACTCTTATGGGTTGTGTGCCCATCTTGTTGGCCATTTATGTGCGATTTCACATAATGGCTTTTCTCTGCCGTTGCAACCCAAAGCTCTACGCACCTTGCAGGCTTGTGATCGCTGGTTTTCCAGCAGGCAGGCAAAAGAAATGCCTGGGGCCTTTTCAGCTGCTTTAGAAAGGAGCAAGTGTAAAGCTGTTAGTCTGATTCTAACTTTGACTATGTTGCTCCTGGGAATAACTCCATTCCACGGTAAGTGCAGCTATCTCTTTCCCCAGAAAGTCTCGGGATGCAAGATGAAATAGTTCAGTTCATATCCACAGCCAGACTTTGAAAACCTTCTTTAAAGCATGGCTGGTTTAGAAGACAGGGCAATGGAAACAAAGAAATGGGCTGCCCCTCTGAAGCTCTAGCAGAGATCGTGATGGGAAGAATCCTCACTGGAGTCATAATGTGGAGAGTCTCAGGACTCACCACCAATCACAGCCATAGGGGTTCTGCATTAGACCCAAGAAGCATTTGTGGATGAAAGGCCTCAGCTGGGCGAACTTGCTTGGGACCCACAGCTTTAGAAAAGTATTTAGCATGATTTAAAAGTAGATATGGGCAGAGAAGTGGTGAGATCACAATTACTTCTAAACTGTAGCAAGCTGAGCTAATAGAACATTACTTTTGAAGTGTTCTTTTATGTAATTTACTATACTCCTGTGTAGCAGGAGTTCTGATGCTAAGGTTCTGTTCCCCAGTTGGTTCTTAATCTATCAGTAAAGAAAGCCATGGGCCAATTGCTGGGTGGAAGGGATAGGCGGGACTTCCTTGTTCCTGGAGGCTAGCAGAAACAGGGAGGAGGGGAGAGTTCACCATGCTTTGGATAGAGAAGCACCAAACAGCAATGCGAGGTCTCAAACTGGAGACCTACAGGCTCCTACAGGCAGGTGGTCAGGGGTATTTAGCAGAGGCTAGATGTGACTGAGCTGCTGAAGTTTAGGGCAGGTTTGAGATGTAGAGATAAAAATATTAATAAGGGCACACTTTTCCAGGCATAAGATAGTAGCACTCAACAATTGTGCTAAAAAGGCAACTTGAAAAGGAACAACTGTGTGTGTGTCTTTTATCTATGGATTCAAGGAAGCTGGGTGGAGGCTGATAGGCACAGCTGATTCCCAGAGGTAAAGCAGCACAGCAAAAAGCTATACACAACACTCCTGTGTTTTAAAACTGAGAAATACAACAGCCCCAAAGAAGTTACATTTCATTAGATGTGTGTTCCTGTGTTTCTCTCTACATAAGAGGTAAGCAATATTTTCTATAGAACACACAATAGAAACAAACACTCTTAGCTTTATAGTTTTAGACTCTCTTGCAGCTAGGCTCTGGCTGAGGCAGAAAACAGCAAAGTGAATGCTCAGACATGTGTCCTAATTAAATGTTATTTAACAACAATGAAATGTGAACTTTGGTTTTTTTTCACACAATAGTCCTCTTGTAGTTTCTAGCCATTTATAATAATGAAGCCCATTATTAGGTATGAGCTGTGTACAATCAGGCAAAATGTCAAATTTGTCAACAGAACAGATAGCCCACCCCTCCTCTGCTGCTCTCTTCAAGTTCAAACTTAAATCTGGAAAAAAATAGCAATTTCAAGATGTGTGTGTGTGAGTGAGTGAGTGAGTAAGTGTGTGTGTGTGTGTGTGTGTGTGTGTGTGTGTGTGCAAGTAAATGACTATGCTCTTGTAAATATGTTTGACCAGCAATCTTAAGTTTTTATTCAAAATGGATATCTATGGCTGGGGATGTAGTTCAATGGTAGAGAATTTGCCAAGCATGTGCTGGGTGCTTATCTCTATCTCTAGCACTTCTGGGAGGGCTAGGTGAGAGAGAGTCTGGGTTCTGTTCATCATATTCAAATCAGCGACTCGAATACCTAAGAATAATAACTATTGACAGGGAGGGATCTGAAAGATGGGTCAGTGGCTAAGAACACTGGTTACTCTTCCAGAGGATTCTAGAATTTGATTCTTAGCACCTTAATGTTAGCTCACTCCATTTAGGAATCAATAACTCAAATTCAGTGGATCTGATGCCCACTTCTAGCCTCCATGACCACTATGGTAGACAGATATGCATGCAGGTAAACCACCCACAGACTTTAAAAGAAATACATTTTAATTTAAAAAATAGAACAAATTAAAGTCATTACTATTTTTTTATCATTGGAATGGTTTGCATATAATTGCTTCCTCTTTTCTTTCGAACATTATTTTTTATTTTTATTTTTATGTCATTATATCTTGTTAACACTGGACTTAACACTGTTACCAAATTCAATTTTTTATCATGATATTTAAAGGTTTTAATTTTATGTGTTCAGTATACATGGTATTTTGTTGCGTATGAATAATTTCACATTGTACCTTTAGCACATTCTCCTCCATGATTTTCAACCCTCCCCTTCACATTCTTTTGCCTCTGATTAGTTTCCTAGGCAGTTTTGTATATATATATATATATATATATATATATATATATATATATATATATACATAAATACAAACTTTAGGAACCACAGACAAGATATATGACAAATTAAATTCTTTCATTCATATTCTATGATAATTACATGTATTTATAAAATGTGTCTTGGTCTTATTTTCTTCCCTTCCTTATCCTTTTTCAACTCCCACTAAACTTTTTTTCTTCTTCCCAGCAAGTCCTTCTTCTACTTCCATGTATTTTTTCATATTACCTGCTGAGTTTAATTAAGGTTGCTTACATGAGCATGAACGATGGGGAGGTTATTCTTTGGAGCCTTGGCAACTGCAGAAAATGATCTTCTATCTCCCAGCCACAAGTAACGGCCTGTAGCCTCCTCCTGTGGATAAGTGGGTCCTCATAAATATCTCCTCTGTCCATGATAGTGTGTTTACTGGCCCAATCTTGTGTAGATCTCCTGCAGGAAATCACAGGTGGTGTGACTTCATGAGGGCAACAGCCATGTTATATCCAGAAGACAGAATTTTCCAGCACTTCTCCACATCCTTTGGCTCTTATAGTCTTTCTGCTCCTTCTTCTGATATGTTCCCTGAGCTTTAGAGGGTGTGATGTAGATTCTCACTGGGAGCATAGCACTCAATTATCAATTATTCTCAGCCTATTGACCAATTGTGAATCTCCGCATTAGCTGAAGGCTGCTGCAAAAGAAATTGCTCTGACCAAGGCACAGAGCAGCACTAATCTATGAGTATACGTATAAATATTTAGTAGGACAACAGGAGAAGGGTCTTCCCTAGGCTCTATAGCCTACCCAGACTTTAATCAGGTTTCTAGAAACATACAAGAGACCCTCCTGTGGAGTAGGCCTCAGATTCAGTCAGAAGGTGATGGTTAACCTCTTAATAGCCATGCCACTAGTAGACTAGTGGACGCATCTTTTATTTATCAGGTGGGTACTATAGCACACAGGGTCCACCTCTGGGTGAAATCATTGATGACTTTGTTCCCTCTGCAGCACCTTTGGACAGAATGAAAATTACCAATCAGGAGCAAGCTCTCAACTCAGTTTTAGCTTCATTTCTCTATGCTCTGAAACCAAAACACATGACTCTTCAGTTAAACAGGATTTCCATTTAGTTCTGGTGGATCACAGAGAGCAATGGAATAGCCTATATTGTTTGGGGGGAGGGGTCTTTTGGCCAAAGGTTTCTAAGTGTAATCATACACTTACACTGGGAATTTTCTTTAATAATGTATAGCTTCTGGGAACAGCATTAGCCACCAATATAGGGTACTTTATTTCAAAGTCTATTCAAAAATTAAAAATTTTGATTAGCTTACAAAGCAATCGGTTTCCATATGGCTTTTTCATACATCCTTATTTTTGGTTAGCCCTTACTCCAACATTTTTTGCCATGACCTTCAATGCCAGAACACCCTTATATCTTTCCACCTATACTATTCCTGGCTTCTTTGTACCTCCCAGGCCTCTGCAGACACTCCAAATTAAGCACACAAATTGAAAAAATGAGAAGATAGGACCCACCTATATTAGAAAGGATATATGCATTTGTCTTGTTGGGCCCCAAATTATTAAGTATTAAATTCTCTGTTATATTTGTTGTTGTTGTTTTAACTTAAAAGAGCTAGTAAATATGAAGCAGGGATTTACAAGTTGGAAACCTTTGTGTATTTGTTCTCTCTCTCTCTCTCTCTCTCTCTCTCTCTCTCTCTCTCTCTCTCCCACACACACACCCCATGTGTGTGTGTGTGTGTGTGTGTGTGTGTGTGTGTGTGTGTCTGCATATGTGTGTGTCTTTGAGTATGTGTCCATCTCTTTATAAAAGATATAAAGTATATCTGGTGAGCTGATGGTCTCTGGCTTTTTACTGATAGCTATTGAACTTTGCATAATGGCAGCTATCTGTTGTGGCCACACTCTTTATATCACTCTAAATTATGTAATTTAGGTTTATGCCTGGAGATAAATTGTTTTGGTTTGTCCTACTGGAGCCTCTTTGAATATTTGTCAAACTATAGAAAAAATAATTCTGTTCATCCTAAAACTGAATATTAACAGCAAAAATGGAATATTGATATTCTTTTCCTGACCTCTGGCAATGGTGTAAAATCAAGTAAAATGTTGACTGAAGATTGTTTCATAAAATACTTTTTTTTTATTATTAGGTATTTTCTTTATTTACATTTCAAATATTATTCACTTTCCGAGTTTCCCCTCCAAAAATCCCCTATCGCCTCCCCCTCCTTCTGCCCACCAACCCACTGACTCCTGCTTCCTGGCCCTGGCATTTCCCTATACTGGGGCATAGAACCTTCACAGGATTAAGGACCTCTCCTCCCATTGATGACCGACTAGGTCATCCTCTGCTACATATGCAGCTAGAGTCATGAGTGCCACCATGTGTTTTCTTTGATTGGTGGTTCATAAAATACTTTTAAGGTTTTGGTCCCTGAACCACCCCCTTTTTCTGAGTTAAATCTAATAATCCAAATGTAATCTAAGCAAAAATGGCATACTGAAATTTCTTTATCTTGAATTATGTCTGCCCCTTGAACTTTTCTAAAAATCTTTATCTTGGAAGTTCAGTGATATCCTTTTGTTCAGAAAAGAGAGACTTAAGGGGGACTTAATGGCAAGAAGAGTTGAATGGAAGGATGAAAGGGTTGAAAGATTATAATGGGAACATGTATAATCAAAGTATATCACATGTTATCACATATTAGGTACACAATTATGAATTAAATACATTAAAAAGGAATATCTACACAATCAATTGAAAATACTTTAGATGTTTTTTCAATCAAATCTTATTTACTCATTCCATTTATTTCTTGCCTTTAATATTTATATTTATATTTATATTTGTTTATGTGCACATGCCATGTCATTACTGGGGATGGAGCTCAGATCCTCAGGCTTAATGTGAACAGCTCTATCTGCTGGACCATGTAGATGACCATCCAATCTTATTTTAAATTTGTCTCAAATTTCTTTCTTTCTTTTTTTTTTTTGTGGGGGGGGCATTCGAGACAGGGTTTCTCTGTATAGCCCTGGCTGTCCTGGAACTCACTTTGTAAACCAGGCTGGCCTCAAACTCAGAAATCTGCCTGCCTCTGCCTCCCAAGTGCTGGGATTAAAGGCATGCGCCACCACGCCCAGTTCAAATTTCTTATGATCATCTTCAGAGGGGAGAACTGTTTATGTTAAAATATTGAACAAACTGCATGTCCCTCCAACCTAAATTCAGTTGTATACTTTTTAACAACTTTGCCTGAGCATGTTTTACACTCATATAGTTAATGCATAGCTGAAATCCCAAACTTCATACCAAGGGCAAATGTCTATGTCTTTAATAGAACGTATTTTTCTGCAGGTAGACAGAGCAATTAGATAGGGCTTGAGTATGAGAAGGAGGCATATTCATGATTTTTGATGCACATGAGAACCTTTATCAGTTGCTCAAGCATGAATTTAAAGCCCTTTGACGATCTGGAATTGTTTATTAGAACCATTAATACTAGTTTTTAAATTCCTCAAACATTTTTAGAGTCTCTGATTCTTTAAAAAGAACTGAAGCCTGCTGTATTGTCCAAGGCTCTGTAAAACTGAAGTGTATGTCCTATCCAATAAATGAAATCACTCGCTCATCTGTCACTTATTCTCTTCTCATTTGATAGTGTGAGTATTTCCTGCCATATCAAAATGAAGAATTTCGGTGGATGCAATTTAGAATTAGCCAACCGGAGCAAACTTCTCAGTCTGTGAACATGGCCCACCTACTTTTCTGGCGAGACATGTGACTCCAAGTCATCTTAATTCCTTCCTGCTGTCAGTCTCCTCTGTAATATGACTTTACTGACTCCCCTGTGCCCTCCCAGGCCCCTTCCCATGCTCCTCTGTGGGACCGTGTTTGGTTCAGGACCTCCTCCTCTTGCTGTCCAGCGTTCAAATCCTTCCTGTGGTCGCTTCTGCCTCTCCACACATCAGATCAGACATTGTTACCTGAGAGAACTTCTGAGTTTCTCTCCTGGTAACTTCCTCTACTTAAAAAGGGGTGATTTGGATGCTTAACTTCATTCACCCTGAAACTGTAAAGCTTTGACCAGGAACCTGAAATCACCTAAGCATATCATGTTGAGCTATTAATATAATTAGGTTCAGCCTTCTGGAAACCAACTTTACTTTAAATCACTACACAAGTAAGCAAAGAATGAGAAGAATTGGAAGTTTTGCAATTTATTTGATGTATTCCAAGACCTCCTGCTTAGAACTTCCCAGTTATTGTCTGAGAAACTGGGTCATTATTGTCCATCAAAGTATGTAGCAGCAAGTTTTAAAATCCACTCAGCATCACCTTAAATGAACCCAAAAACTTTTAGTGTGCCTTATACTGATTCCAAGGCTTATATGTATATGGTATGTAATATATATGTATATTTTATGTGTAATGGACCTTGATCTATAACTGTATATAATTTCACACCATAACTCATTAGTGAGAGTGATTTTCTCAGGTTATTTACTGTCTACTTACCCCAAATATTTACATAAGTCAAGTCCTAGTTGTTTAAAATGTAGTGTCTGAGTCTGTGACCTTCCCTTCCTTCCAGCAGTCTCGTTTTCCATTCTAGTCTTCCTAGTTCCTCAGAACCCATTTCACCAGGTACCCATCCTGATTGCCTGCAGGCCAAGAAATCCCTTAGCTGTTAATTGAGAATTAAGACATTGCTGATAAAAGGTATAACCACTTGCATTAATATTTGCATTGCAAAAGGAGTCTTAATGGGGAAATAATTACGCTTTAAAGATTGCTATCTGGGAGGCAATTTATCCAGCCTGGCAATCTCTCAAGTCTCTTCACACCGACAGCTTCTGCTTTGTATTCTATACCCTGGGCTGACAACAGGTAATCTCAGCGACCGCACATCCAGAGCGTCAGGGTGCAGATGGGTTAGCTTTATAACATGAATTACAATTCTATATAACATGATCTAAGGAAACACTGAAGCTCTCATCTGATTACAAATCAACCTGCTCTTAGAAGACCTTCCAACAGTTGAGAAGGTCAGCAGCCATCTACGTCATTTTCTAAGGTTGCTAACAGCTCATCTACTCATCAAGAGTCATTCTAAAACGAAACTTATGGTGTCTAATGGGACCCAAAAAGCAGATGTGTGTTTTCTGGTTATGTTTTTGAGTATAAATAGCACATTCTCCATGAGTTCCATGACACATGAATCTCCTGATCATACCAAAAAAGACAAAGAGAACTATGGGATGGAAAGAAAAGTAAGGAGCAGACAGCTCTTGGGGATAGAGACTCAGTTGTGTTTTGAGTTCCAGGCAAGACAGAGCATGGCATTGGTTTTTCTCAAGAGCCTAATACCTAGAACAGGGAAGCAAGATGAAGATCAATTACAAAGTTAGAGCTAAGATGTTGACAACATCGTATACTAGATTAAAAGACTCCTTTCTATCTGTGTGGCATCCAGAAAGTCCCTTCTTTCCTGAACTTTATTTTCTTCATATATCAAGAAAGAACAAAAATAAGATTATAGATAAATGAACTAACATGTCAGCAGGCTGTGAGATACAAAGTGGTACCCAACAAGTGGAGACTGAATTGTTCATTCAGGAAAGGAGATAGAATTCAATTTAAAAAAAATATGTGTTTCTCTCGTAATTTTTCTCTCCTTCAAATTCAGATTGGTTCCTGATCCAATTTGACTCTTTGGAGGGGAACAAAAGCCCAGATGTTAGTCAGGATGTCAGACACTAAGATCAAACAGATGGTATGTGATCCTCACCTAGATGGTTCTAATGCCATGGATTCTGGGACTACCACAGAAGGTCTGAGTATGTTTGTGAAGGTCCCAGTGATCTCTATGCAAAAGCAACTACCAAGGAATTCCTATGTAGGTGGTTAATGGACCACTTTGGGAAACAGTGTGAAAACATTCTGATAGGGACCTGAGATAAATAGACAGAATGCTTGTAATCTGGGTAATATACCCACATAATTTTTCTAAAGTAAGACCAAAAGGGAAAATATTATATAGCTATTTTAATTTAAAATATTAGCCATAATTGAAGAGCTATTTTTTCTAGAACCATCTGACACATAAAGTCTTGATATAAGCTACAAAATAAAGCAATATAAAAGATATTGGACTGAAGTTTATGAAATTCATAGAAAAATGTGTTCAAATGGGTGTCTTTTCATTATCTTATAGAGAAATTGTGGTCTCACTCTAGTGAAGTCGTTTCTAGGAAATGCTGAAGTAACTATAGTCCAAATGGCTTGCATTCTAAATATATGATCTTTGGGTAGAATCAAGAGACCCTTGCATAAATGGACAGTGGTATCTGAGGAGATGTACTTTGCTATTATTGACTGTCTTTAATCTGACCATCTCTTGATTGAAGTCCATTATCAATGAAGTGTCTGGATATTTACTCTGTGTGGCTACAGTGAGGTTCCCCCATGGTAGGAATAAGATTCAAGGTGAGGTTGCAAACTTCCAAGTAGACTGGTCAACTACTCAAATTGAGAAGAAATGGCCTTAGCACAGGGTGGAGTTGTAACACAACAGCCCTTTTCTCTGATATAAATCATTTGAGTGCATTTAAATGCTTGATTGTAATGCTATATAATAAGGAAGAAACCCTGATCCCAATATTTTCCTATGGCAGTTATTAGCTATCGACTGAAATGTCTCTGTATAGACTCTTTAATTGCACATGTGCGAAGAAACAGTTTTGTAATTCATGCCTACCGACATCACATACTGAAGGAGGAGGTGCAAAGCTAATAGGGAAGTTCAGAAATTCCTAATGAGTGAGACTCTGCACTGAGTTTTTCTGGGGTTGAGGGAATATAAAAGAAAAAACGCACTAGGGCAAGAGCGAATTATATCTACATCCTACTCACACTTCCATTTCCTGTGAGACTCATCATTTGGATCATTAAGGAAACTTAGGTTGGATCCTTCTCCAAATATTCAGGTTGAAAGGGGCATCCTAGTAACAGGCTCAAAGATTCTGCCTAAGGCTATTCAGCTACTAATCATCACTCATAAAAAATATAGTAAGTAGAGTCCACACCATAAGGAAAGTGAATAGTGATACTGACAAAAGATGGTGGGTGGTTTAGTCCTTACTGGGTAAACCAGCAAAATCCATCAATCAGTGAGAAGAACTTTGCAAAATGATGTTATAGGTGGAGGGGTAGGTAGGGAAATTCCTGTGAGTGTGCAAAGAAACACTGTCACCTTTAATTCCAAGACCCTTTTCAGTCATTAAGAGCTTCTAACAACTAGCCAAGCTCAGGTCTCTCTACTCAAAGCTACATGGATGAGGACCACAGCTGTGGTTCATTCTGTGGCTGGACAGTGAATGAGAGAGGTTAGAAATACAGTGAAATGTACAGGGCACACATTAAAACCTCTTCCTGCCCACTTAACTTGTTTCATATGATATTGGTTTGTTTGATACTATTCTCCTTTCATTGAGATGACTGTATTATTTACCAATTAATTTGTCTCCCTTTATTCTAGAAATGGAACCATCTCAGAATTTGTTTTATTTTGTTTTGGGGGTTTGGGGAGGGTTGTTCGGTTTGGGTGTTGTTTGTTCGTTTGTTTGTTTTTAGAAATTTGCCTTTCGAATAAAGCCACAAGCACAAGTAAGGCTTTTCCCATACTGAAATTTTAAACTCAATTCTAGTTTTTAAAACGCTTTACTATAAGAAGAATACAGGATGTATGTCAGGAATGTGAGCAGCATAAGGTAGCATAAGGGGGAGGGCATAAACTAAGCATAAGAAAGTTTTCTGCCACAAGCTTCTATTACTAATGGTCCCATGGTCTGGAAGTAAGACTGCTAACTACATTACTTAGACATCCTTCACATATAAACAAGTAGGTCAAAAATTATGCATATGAAGATATTTGTTTCTGTATGCACATATATTTGTAAGTATAAATAATATATTATATGCAATATTCTATAATCAACATACAATTATCATAACTAGGTAGAATAGTACTCCATATTACATGAATTAAATCATACATAAACTAATCTATACAAGCAAGAGCACATAATAAGCCTTAAGTATGACGATGATAAATACTTTGATATGATCCTTTCCTTGATTTGCTTTATGACTTTGTCGACAATATGCCTAGAAGAAATGGAGATGAATTTTCCTGTGCGTGAGTTCATACGATGGCTTTAAGATTGCATCCTATTTAATTTCTTTCACCTAACATACTTGGTAAATGTTCCTGCTGCTTTTGCAGCTGTCATTTGGGCTGGCTGTTGTCCCATTCTATGGATATGGATAAAGCATCATGCACTCTCCTAAGATGGTAGGTGCTACAGCTTCCCCGAGCATCACTGCACAGCTGTGGACTCACTGGTATATATATGCCCATGTGCAGCTAGAATAGATGTGACCAAACTCTTCCCAAAAATGTCAGGCCACCCTTGTAGTGTTGAAACTTCAGCTCTATATTACTGTGATCCTGTTAGGTCATATATACCAAAAATTTTGTTCTTCGGCCTGTCATTTGTATATCACTTGATAAAGGTTTCTACTATGGAGGTTTTACATTTTATATAAAAAGTAATAATGATAAATTGTTTCTTATGGCTTTTTATTTCATGCCTTACTTGGGGTCTCATTCTTTAACCCAAACTGTCCTGATCATTATGCATAGTTGGTCTCAAATCTGGGACGGTCCTCCTGCCTCAGCCACACAGGTGCTGGGATTATAGATGTGAGTCACTACACCAGCCATTCCCTTTTTTTTTCCTATGTGAAAGAAGGCTGGGGCCTCCCAAAATCTTTTGATTTCATCTCCCAATTTGAAAATGCAAGTTGCACAAGAACTGGAGATGGGCTCTTCCTCTTTCTCTATACTTCCTGATTCATGTATTGGCAGGTGCTTGGTAGTAGTAGACATTTGTTGATAACGCCACACCCTAGGAATCTGTGCTGATACTCCATCCACAACGCTCGACTATTTAGGGCTTTTTATTCTGAAAACTTCTATTTTGAATTGTCAGCCTTATTCTACAAGGTAACCTATCTTTAACCCCCTTCACTCACCAGATAGCAAAGTGCTTTTTTCTGCTTATAGTTATTTTCCACAGAATTTAAAGGCCTCAGAAAACAAATTAAAGGTGGATCAAAAGAGTAGGTATCATTTGTTCCTGGTTTGTAGCCCATTTCTTCTAATGGTGGCCTTTAAGGATGAAATCCTGCAGACTCTCATGCTGTCCCTGCCCTCAGTGAAACATCACCCAGTCCACAGATGAGTGGGACTGACAACTTTTGTTCCATCCTCCCTTCCAATTTAATTAGAGAGAAGCTCGAAAGGGCAGCCACCTTCTTCCAATATCCATGTGTCAGGTTGAGAACGTCTTACGCACTTTCTTCATTTCAACCATCGAAACCTCTGGTGGCCTTTTCTTTCTTTCTTTTTTTTTTCTTCCTTTGTTTTTTTTTATTTAAAAAGGAGAAGAAATATCCCCCATGCTATGCTTTTTAAATGAAGTGACTTGTCAAGTCAGAGACTGTAGCTGTAATCTGAAAGGCAGTAAATTTAGCGACCCTCACTTGCACTGACAACCTGTCCAGCACTTGAAACATAAATAGCAGTGGAGACAAATCGCTGCTGTTTTCCTATTAGGCTTCGGCCCGATGGCCTCACAGACTTCCTTGGTGCCTTGGCCCAGCCTGGTCAATCAGCTGCTTTTATGAGCAGGCAGGAGCTCTCCTCTTTGCTCCCACTTGGCCTAGATGTGTGTCCCTGAGCTGCAGGGAGGCCCTTCCCAGACTGATCTGTCTGCTTCATAGAAAGGTTAAAAATCCCCATACTGAAGGGTGCAGTAAGCAGATGCCTGGAACCCCAAATGAATGCCGACAGATTGTTCAATCCCCAGCTTATACACCTTGGTATAAAATGAAGACACCAGCTACCAGACCCCTTGTTGTTGTTACAGTGACCCTAGAGTCTTACCAAAGGCTATCCAAATTATGTTAGCTGGAAACACCACACCCGGCATCACTTCAGTCTATACTGAAACATGTTCCTGGCTGCTCAACTTCCCACCTCCACCTCCACTGTCCATTGACAGTGATGTTAAGCAAGAATAGTTCTCTGAATTGGAGAACCCCATTCAGCAATGAGTCGATCCCAGAAAAGGAGCTGGAATTTAGGGGGGGAAACCCAAATGAGCCATTTCAGTATCTGGACATGCAAAGGAAGAATGGAGGGGCCAGAGAGGGTGGCTATGTTTCGCTTTGCCTTTAATTACATTTCAAAGGCAGTTACAGGACTCTGCCTAGCTGAGCCTGCACAGTGCAGCTGCCCTGCTGGGTTTAACACACTCACTTACAAAATGCCAATTGATTTATGTGACTCTTGAAAACAGCAACTGCTGCTCTCATCTCTCATGATATTTAATCCTCAGCCATGGCAGAAACGCTAATAACAGGTCGAGTATTACCCCTGCCGTTTTGATGACAATGGTAAAGGGATCTTGGCCGTTGCCGCCTCTGTCCAGCAATTCAAATCTTCACCTCACCCTCCGTATTACAAAATAATCTTGCAAACAATCAAGATCTGCAGGAATTCTTATTTCTATTTTATTCCCAAAAGATTCATCTAGAGTATTTTTTTCTCTTTTTATTCAGCTTTAACTGCTTGCTGCTTCGGTCCTCCGTTCTTATTGACGAAGCTGGAGAAGAACAGTGAAATTGCTTTACAATATAATGTTTGTATTAGTCCCATTTTCCACCGTTTTGGAGAACAGAATCCAAACAACACTTCAGTGCCCCTTGCAAAACCTCCCTGATTACATCAGGCTACAGTAAATAGCATAATGGGAACAGATGTACAAAAGAGAGATGATCACACGATAAGAGACTAGGGAGCATGCTTTCTTATAACAATATTCCTTGCTAACTAACCAGGATCCTCTAAGAAGTTTCTCCCATGGACAATGATTCAATGGCCCAATTACCTCCCATTAAACCACGTCTCTTCCAGGTTCCACCACCTAATGTCTACAAACTGGAGACCAAGTTTCCAGCACAGGAATCCTTAGGGGACTTACTCAAACCATATAAAACCACAGATATAATCCATCAGACAGACGTGTTCCAACTCCTTTACCACATATTCCAGTTTCCATAGTTTGTAGACTAAGCATTTAAATCAACATTCACTCAGAACCACACAGCAACCTGATATTTTTAAGCACCCATGGAAGAAATTGCACAGGATGTCCCAAGAAGACCTGAGACCTACCAATACCAACAACATGAAGGTTAGAAAGAACCCCACTCCACCATAAGCATTCTGCCTTTATTTTCCAAGTGATGCCAATTGCATTTGTACTCAAGAACTTATTAGGTTCCATCAAACACAAAGTAGTTAGAACATATTTCTTCACATTTAAAAAAACCCAAGCAAGCCACAGTAAATACCTCAGGAGGTTAGCTTGAAGCATGTGTCCCAAATTCTTATGTTTCTCCCTTCATGGGTGATATTTCCACTTTCTCTCTTTGGACCCAGACTTCACTTAAGAATTCTTCTCCCCACAGTGCTGCAAGCAGCAGCCACTGTCAACTCAATAATGACTATAGTGACTTTTTGGATATCTTTGAAGAAACTGTCCATCTATTCCATAAAATCATAGGAAAGTTTATCAGGGTACCGAAAAACAGGATTTGGGAGTGTGGGGTTGCCTCCATGTGTGATGACAGAAGCTCTAATCCCCAGCACCCTCATAAACGCCAGATTGGCTGGCGGCTAGCCTAAAATCTTAGCATTCAAAAGGTAGCTGAGGCAGCCCCATAGCAAATTGGCTGCCTAGATTACAAATACACAAATTCTGAGTTCAAATTAGAGTCCTTTCCTCGATCTATAAAGTAGAGAGTGATTGAAGAAGACACCCAATGTCAGTCAACCTCTGGCTTCCACAAATGCAATTATGCACATGTGCACAAATATACACACCCTCTGCCATGTACACATGTGTAAAACGCACACATACATTGCACAAAAAGAGAAAAAAATAATGCTAATAAGCAAAGGACTTCAGGTAAATAGAGTCCTCTGAGATTTGTGAGATTTTATTCTTAGAAATCATGTTTCTCTGGAAAAGAAAAAAAAAGAAGAAGAAGAAGAGAAAGGAAAGAATAAGGGAGGAAGAAAGTTAGGAAGAAAGGAATGGAGGGAGTGAAGAAGAAGGGAGGCAAAGAGGGAGGGATGGAGAGGGAGGAGAAGGGAAGGGAAGGGAAGGGAAGGGAAGGGAAG
>NC_034601.1:36962436-36966258 GCF_900095145.1 Mus pahari
AGGAAAGGAAAGGAAAGGAAAGGAAAGGAAAGGAAAGGAAAGGAAAGGAAAGGAAAGGAAAGGAAAGGAAAGGAAAGGAAAGGAAAGGATGGAAGAAGAAAGGGAGGGAGAGAGAGGGAGGGAGGATGGAAGGGATGGAGGAAGGGAAGGCTGGGGAAGGGAGAAGAGGTCAGGAGAGAAGGACAGAGCCCTGTGGGTGCAGGATTAAATTATCAGATGGGTGCTCAAATGAAGCAACTCAGAACCCCTGCTTTCCCCTACACCTATGAGTGTCCTCTCATGAAGGTCCTCCTTTCTCTTCCATGAGCATCTCCATTTCAAACTACCTCCTTTATGGTTTGCCTGCTGCCTCTCATACTTTTGTCTGTTGACCTCCAGAAAGGCCATTTGCGGAGAAGTGCCTCCTTGCCAATGGTAAGCCCATTCCTTGAGGCTTCCAGGGCTCCTTTGCTAGGTGTGGGCATTATCATGTGCCAGTAGTTCATAATAGTAATGGGAGAACTTCTAAAAATGCATGCATGAGGCCAAACTTTCAAATGTCATTTTTCACAGATGGCTTTGCTTGCTTCTCTTGGTAAAGAGGGTAAGTGAAGTATACAAGAGGTGGTTGTGTCCTTCCCTGGGTTTCTACAACAAAATTCTACTGCTCTCCTAGCTCCCTAGTCCCTTCTACTCACACTGCCGTTTTATACACTAGGGAGACATTCACTAGATTCGGGGAAACTATGAACTAAGCAAAATCTAGCTTCCCTCAGCAATGCAAAATGATGAAATAAAGAATGTTATGCTTAATTCTGATCATGAGCTTTAAAACCCCTTAGATCTGGTTTAAACATCAGCACTCTTTTATATTATGAACTTGGGTAACTTCTGACTCCACTCTAAACCTTTGTCTACATCCTCAAGTGATATTAAGGATACCATGACTTGATATAATATCTTTTGACTATTACTGCTGACTATATTAGCCCATTCTTGTTTTTAAAGATTTATTTATTTCATTTATATGATTACACTGTAGCTGTCTTCAGACACATACCATATGAGGGCATCAGATCCCATTACAGATGGTTGTGAGTCACCATATGGTTGCTGGGTGTTGAAGTCAGGACCTCAGGAAGAGCAGTCAGTGCTCTTAACAACTGAGCCATCTCTCCAGCACCATATTAGCCCATTCTTAAGCAAATATTAAATAGTACCTCATTCAACAACTGTTCTGATATCTGGGTTCAATGAGCACGTGGAGGGGGAAGTCTGAAATAAAGAATTGGACAGAGAAAAATGGATAGCAGCAAGTGAAGTGAGAGACTATTAGGGAAGGATGCACTTCCAAAGGAGGAAGAGGGCCTGAGCAGAATAAGGGGTGGGGGTGGGGTTGCAGTTCTACAGTGCCTGCTACACAAGGACTGAACTCTGTGTCACATAACATCACTTTGGGGTAATATCTCCTGATTCTTGCACATACTCTATCTATTATACATAGTTCCACCTACAGCTTCATGTATCTTACGTTTCATTAACATCTTTGTCTTAAGATTTACTTTATTTTGAATTGTGTGTGTGTGTGTGTGTGTGTGTGCGTGTGTGTGTGTGTGTGTGTGTGTGTGTGTGTGTGTGTGTGCTTATACTCACCAATAGATGCAACGTCCCACAAAGGCTCATGAAGGATGTTGGATTACTTGAAGCTGGAATTACTAGTCCAGTCACAACTAGTAACTGAACTCAGGTCCTCTGCAAATGACACAAGTGCTCTTAACTACTCCATCTCTCCCACCTCCAAATATCAGTATTTTTTTTTCTTTTTGGTTGTACTGGAGACTGAATCCAAGGCATTAGACATACCAGAGATGTGCTCTACCACTGACATACATCCTCAGGACACACCAGCATATTACATCTCCATCTAGGGGTGTGCTATTCAGTATTATAATTTTAGGGCACCTTTGGACTCTTTAGAATGCCTTTGCATCTGTGCTCAGGGGTCCAGTCAGTTCCAGTCACAGCTTGGGGCTTTCTAGTTTCCTCTTTGCTAACAAGATGTTCTCATAGGCCAGCTGTGCAGGGTTTTGTAAGGCCTTCTGGATCTTATTGCCTGAAACTCCTGCCTCAGATCTGTACTATTTCATGAACTTTCAATAGGTTCCAACATTTTGATGGACTCCAACAGGTACATCAGGCAACTTCAGCTATTCCTACAATGTATAAAGCACAATATGGAGTATACAAAATCACCATAGCAATTTTCAATACAAGTCCTATGGTGAGCTAAATATAGATGGTCTTGATTTTACTCTAACAGGAAGTACCAATGCCAGTAGACTAGTGTGCATACAGTAAAGAATTTCAAGACCCAGGGCTGGAAAGGATGTGTGGATGGCGGCCCCAGCTAGGATACCGAGCTTAAACAATGTCAGCAAGCTGATATTGTGTGTGAGAACAAAGATGCAAATAGAGATGAATTTGATCTCAGTGGATGCCAGAGAAAATAATTCCGGAGCATTCTTATTTTGCCCAAGCTAAGGCAAAGCCAATTGTGACTCTCCCCTGGCTTTGCACGTGTCCCTGCTTTCTGACTGCTCTGTTGGGGGCTGCGGAAGGCATGAAGCCAGTTTACATATTCCACACCCCATTGTGTTTTACCATTCAAATAAGGAACATTCATCTATAGGAGCAACCCACTCCTTCCTGTCCATGAAATTCAAACATCTTAATAGTCACATAGGTCTTCAAAAAGCTTACCCTTCTTTCTTCTCTTTGTATACCCCTTCCTCGGAATCATCTTTAATGTATCCAGTCCCCGCCTGGTTTTCTGCAAGGCATCCCCCTGCTCCTATTCTCTCAAGATGGCAGCTCCTTTTAGTCACTCACCACTCTCTTCCAAAGCTGATAGAAGTGGAAGAGAAGAGGTTTCCACCTTAGGAGAGCAGCATTGTAAATACCACAGGCTCTCTCCACGGTATAGGAGGCTGAGAAACAAAAGACTTTAAAAGGATCCAAAGAGAAGCACACTAGGGACATAAGCAAAACCTGATGCGGGCGTCCTGTGGATTTATTATGTCCTCTCACTCTTCCCTTCCTGAACATTTTTGAATGGAGTATGCTGTGTAGAAATGTAGAGAAGGGGCAAAAACAGGAATACATTATCATGTCCTCAAGAATTAAAAAAGAAAGAAAGAAAGAAAAAGAAAGAAAGAAAGAAAGAAAGAAAGAAAGAAAGAAAGAAAGAAAGAAAGAAAGAAAGAAAGAAAATGCAGAAGAAAAAGGAGGTAGTGAAGGGACTGTAAGAACAGACACTTGGACAGGCACTTGTTACAGCATTTGAAGGTCACCCAGGAAACTTCAAATGGCATCACTGATTTGTGATACTTTCTCCTTTTGTGTGTAAGCTCATAGCCTGTCTCTGTTGTCTTTATTCTCATCTCCAAACACGGACTCATAGAACACAAACATGCACATCCCCTGCAAGATAAATTTCAGTTTTTTTGTTTTTCATTAAATTATATGTTTGCATTTATCGATACTGTGTTTACAACCACATATATGTAAATAGTCAAATTCAGGTGAGTGAAGGGGAGGCCATTCCAGACACCACATTTCTCTATGGAAAGAGAACACATTTCCCCTATGGAAAGAAAGAGAACACATTTCCCCTCTGCATTCCGGAGGCAGAGGCAGGTGGATTTCTGAGTTTGAGGTCAGCCTGGTCTACAAAGTGAGTTCCAGGACAGCCAGGGCTATATAGAGAAAAGCAAAAACAAAAAACAAAACAAAAACAAAAACAAGAGAGAGAGAGAGAGAGAGAGAGAGAGAGAGAGAGAGAGA
>NC_034601.1:36966763-36974696 GCF_900095145.1 Mus pahari
GAGAGAGAGAGAGAGAGAGAGAGAGAGAGAGAGAGAGAGAGAGAGAGAGAGAGAGAGAGAGAGAGAAAGTGGGGAAGAAAGGAAAAGGAAGAGGGAGAAGAAGAAAGGAAAGAGTATAAGAAGGTCCATAGAAGGATATCCAGTTACAAATGACTGCTGACTTACAAGGACTAGTTAACTTTGTAAACTCAATTTCACCAAAGCACAACACCTGCTATGCGCTAGTGAGTGTTATTTCTAACTGCTTGGCCTCCACACTGTGGAACACCAAAGAGAATGCTTCCCTCTTGCCCTTAGCCCTGGGTTCCTCTTTCTGACTCACGAAGACATACTAACGGAATTAGTAAGGCACAACTTGAATACACAGAGGCAAAAGGGGGGTCGTGATAACTGAGTGCAAGGGAGTGAAAGGTGCAGACACTGAAGAAGACGGGGAGTAATCTGGCTTCTGGCTGAATTATTACCAGAAGACACAAAATTACACTAAGCAGAGGGTACTTTAAATTAAATGCCAGACAGCAGAAGAAACATAACATTCATCAGAGTGAGAAAAGAGGTTGAGATGTTTAAAATACAAAAAAAGTTTGAAATTTTCATTTTAAGCAAAATGCATGCAAGGGTAGACAATAACAAATTGGAACAGGAGAAAAATCTAAATTGCCGTTTCCAAGTCCTCCGGACAACTTAAATGGCAGATTATGGGTCACTTTCTGGCCTAAGAAGTTTTGGAAAGGGCAGGCCATGGCGATGGAATCCTTGAGTGGGCAGAAACTAGACATGTCCGAGGGGACCATGAATCCACAAGAGGATACTCAGCGAGTAAAAGGAAAAGCATAAGAGAACAGAAGTGTGCTTGAGCACTCTCTGGTTTATAATTCATATGGCTTATGGCGTGCTTTTAAAACCATTGCAGCTGCTGGAACACAAAGGGAAAACATCTTGTCAAGCCTGTTTCTTTTGGAGCTCAGCTTGTGGCTGAAGAAATGATTGTACATAGCATTTACATCCTTAGGACATATCAAGCAATGCCTCTGTCCAGCCCTTAACAGCAGTATATTCTGCACACTAGCTTCCCCAGCACACTGATGCTCTATTAGGACCATTAAAGAAGAATGGATTCTTTTATGATGACTTCCATATGTGGCTCCATTCTCTTAAGCTGTATGAGGTGTTGTAACTGCCTCTAATACCTTCTTGTGTTGCTTAATTCTGTTCAGCTGTGTCCCAGCCCATCAGGACTACTGTAATGAAAAACTATAGGTGGCTTACAAACAACAGGAACTTATTGGATACAGTTCTGGAGGATGGGAAGTCCAAGATCAAAGTGTCTGCATACAGATTGTCTGGTGAGGCCTCATTTACCAGTTCATTGAAAGCCTTTCTCTGTTGTGTCCTTACAAGGGACCCATTCTCATGCTCCTATCATCTCCCCAAAGCTTTAGACTTCCAACTTGCATTACACTGTAGAGTAAGTCTCAGCACTTATTGTGGAAGAGCCAGATATTAAATCTGTACCAAGCTACCAGAGTAGACCTTTACCAACTTCCTAATTAATGGCAAAGCTCATACAAGTTCATGGAGGACGCTACGGGTAGAAAACAACCCAGAGGCTTACAATCTGGACTGCTCACAACAGAAGACCCCGTGCTTCCTAAGCCATCACTCTGAACTAATGAGAAATTCTTGACTGAAGTAGTAGAAATACTGCCTTACAGGTAACCCTCCTGGGGGCTTAAGCAAAATATAATAGCAAGAACGCCAGAAATACCCAAGTTTCAACTAGAGGATCCAGAAGAAAAGAAAGGAAGAATAACAATGTATACACAGAGGTCTTATCCAGTGGTGTAAATAATTATCAGGCTGGTTGAATGAGGGAAACTCATGTACTTTATCCTACCAGAACTTCTCCACCTTAATGAGACTCTAGCCCGGTGTTGACTTCTGAAAAATAGAGGTAGTACTAGAGTAGAGGAGGCTATCATGGGAGGAAGAAAAAGGATATCTGCCTCCCCCATGGGTATTATCATGAAAGGAAAACCCTCCTTCCTTTCCCAGGAAGTATTGGGGAAGTTCTTCTTGAAGGCATGAGACTGAGAGTTTATCTGACAGAGACCTGCTTTATTGGCTACTTCTGGGGTGCATGGTGAGGAGTATAGGTTGAGATTAATTAATATGTGCACTGGTGTATAAGAATCCCAAACCTCAAATCCAATAAATATAGCTTTATTTATAGTTTTATTCTTCAACTAGTAAGCCTGAGGGAATAGTATGGAAAGTATCTTTTTTTTCCCTCCCACACAGGCTTATTTCTTTAAGAAAATAGAATGTGGGGAGGCATCAGTGGCTACTCCCCCCATTTCTAGATATGTTGTAGGAATTGAAAAGAATGCAGTGTTTCAACCATCCCTAAGCCTGTACCCATTCTTTCTCCTACTGAAAATTCTATACTCACATAAAATAAGTTTTGGAGTTATGAAAGAGGGCAGGTAGAAAAATCTTAAAATTCTCATTGTTGTCTTTAACACTTCTTGCTATAATATATCATTACTCTTAAACCCCAAAAATGTGACCTTTTATATTTTCTACATAGTTTACATCCTACATCTGGAACATATGATCTTGTCTGTTTACATGTTTGAAGACGGGAAAGGGAAAGCTTAGGTAGAAATTAATCCATTTGGAAATAATATTCTGAGATGTATCTTAGTGTGCAGCACTTTCAATAAAAACATGTGCTATTCGGAATACACTAAAGCCAAAGCAAATTGTATTATTATTGTTATTTATTTTCTCAAAGCCAGTCGTCTTGGCTGTTGGCAAAGACTAGAAGCTTCTGATGTTCCCAACAGTTGAGTGATAAAATGTTATCAAAAAGGTCCTGTGTCCTTCTGGGAGTCTAGTTAACAGGCCTGGTTGACATATCAAGACAATGAATTCCTGTCCATGCTGTCTGGATGTTATGTTGATTTGGCCATTTGGGGATTTTTTAGGAAAGGAACAGCTTGTGGCATTTGAGAGGAGCCATTAATTGGTACCATTTAGTGTAGCATGACGAGGAGCGAGATTCCATCATGGGGCACGATTGTGTCAACATCCTTCCCAGCTGCTCTGTGCTAACCCAATGGGCAGTGGAGTTGTGAATTTGGCCATGTGAGGGGCATGGGATTTCACTAAAGTTAACATCCATGGACCCTTCTATCTATGCTTTAGCTAAGTCATTTCTGTTGTCCAACCTCCCTGTCCACCCTCTCTTTCCCCCTTTAATGTCCCTTCCTGCTATTTTTCCTTTCAATCTATTTAGAAAAAAAAAGTTCATTTAATTGGTTAGGTTCCTTGTGAGAGTGTAAAAGAATTCCTGTGTACTTTTTCTTTATGGAAACAAAGCCTATGATTTTGTAGATTGTTCCAAAAGGGAGCCTTCCTGTCCCTAACTCCAACTGTGAACATGGATGTAACTTCTTATGCCTAGACTTGGTGTCTCAGCTGCACAATCTCATGCATCTACCCAGGGCTTGAGAGCCTGGATGGTAATCAACACAAGGATTAGCACAGGATTTATATCTAAATGTTTAGATCTATTTCTCTTTATGTATGTGGACTTATGTATGTATGTGGCACATATGTGTAAGTGGCTGTAGAAGCCAGACAAGGGCATCAGGGTCCTTAGAACTGGAGTCCCAGGTGGTTATGAAATGGCTGAAGTACTGTTAACTGAACTTGAGGTCTATGGAAGACCAGGAAGCCTGCTTTACTACTGAGCCATCTTTCTAGTCCCAGTACATGATTTTTGTGATAAGGAAGATCTACATAAGAAGAGTGCCATCTCTTTCTAGCAATCCACTCTCCTTCTCCCAGTCTCTTTGGTGTAGGAGGGTAACTTGAGAAGGTGATTGCCAGGGCATCATGCAGATCCCTGGTGCTTCATGTCGACTCCCATCCCTACTTTGTTCCAAACACTTGACTAATGACCAACAGATATAAATGCTTGAGCACTCTAGTCTCTTGTCTTCTTGTTATTGGGACAGCGTTGAATGGGACATGTAGTCCCCGGAGTCCCCAAAGGGCCAAGTCAGCATTGTTTTTGGAGATTTAACCTAGCATCATAACATTGTTTGGCTTCTTTCTCTTCCAGCTACCATTCCCCCATTCCTCTACCTGTTCTTCCTCAAAGCACTTCCCACTTAATCACAATCACAAGAAACTTTATCTTGGCGTCTGCATCGGCAGATTCTGACCTCAGACAAAGCATGTTGTCAAATTAATGAAAAGCCTTGATTTATTGCTTTTAAAAGGAAAAAGAAAGCAGTAATCTGCTGCATATTTTAGACTTATAAAAATAATCATGCAATTGTCTTTTTTTTTTTCAGGAAGAGAATTTGAAGGAGAAGAAGAATATCTGGAGATCCTAGGCATCACCAGGGAACAGTCAGGCAAATACGAGTGCAAGGCTGCCAATGAGGTCTCCTCGGCGGATGTCAAACAAGTCAAGGTCACTGTGAACTGTGAGTACAGGAGCAGCAGGTGTTCCATGCCCAGGGCACGCCTCCACTCCCAGTGAGCTCTACAGATTCCATTAGCAAAAGCTCATAGCATTTCAAGCAGATGTTCCTCTGGTCAGGGATGCACATTTATACATTGGACACTTCCAAGGGCGAGACTTGGCCTTTGAATTTGATAAAATCAACTCTTCTGATTCTAAATATAACCAGTAATGCATTTCACAATAGCCTCTGTCTTTTACTCAGACGGTGGAATTAAGAAAACATGATGAGACATCACTTGAGCTTCTGGCAGTCACTGTTGTAGAGCCTGTGGACAGCAAGGTCATACTACTTTGGGAAAAGCAACAATCCGTATCTACTTTGGCTGGAATTTTTATCTTAATGCGTTGTTTGTCAGAATTGAATAGCCCCAAGATTATATTTTATCCTCTGCTCTTTAACTAATTGGCCTTGGGACCAAATTCAAGCCCATTTGGTCAGATACAGTGTGTCCCTGATGGCTAGAGGGGAATGTCTGATAAGTTCATTTTAGTTATCTATTTCTCCTAAAACCTGGGCATTAGAAATGAAGATTTCACTACGATGCATAGGTAAGTGAGCATACTTTGAACTTGTCAGATGAAAGGCTCCTTAGATGTAGTTCAAAGTGGGAGGAGGGAGGAAGAGGGAATCTATAGGATGTGTGTCACCCAGCAAAGGAATAGAAAGTTTGTTTATGCTACTCAATTATGAGTGACTTTCTATAGCTTTCAAATTCAAGATTCTTTACCACATAATTGTGCATAAGGACATGAAAGGACAAAGAGATGTTCTGATACCTGTCTTCTCTCCCTCTCCCTCTCCCTCTCCCTCTCCCTCTTCTCTCCTCTCCTCTCTCTCCAAGCACATATATTTATTACCACACTCATACACACATATACCCATTTATGCATACAACACATACACACACAATCACACATGGTACAAATACTTTAGCCCACATCTTAAAGTGCATTTTAAGCCATGATATGATACATTTTTGCCTTCCTATATCTTT
This sequence comes from Mus pahari, assembly GCF_900095145.1. Lineage (NCBI taxonomy): Eukaryota > Metazoa > Chordata > Mammalia > Rodentia > Muridae > Mus > Mus pahari. The sequence continues at coordinate 36,972,302 of NC_034601.1, forward strand.
GCTGCTGTCACCTATATGCCAGAGTCAGTATAAATGCACTCTAGTCTTCTAAAATCCCTGACAACGTAAATATAATCAGGTCCAATTTAAAGCATTAGAAACTGAAGTGTGAATTTAGGAAATCGCCTATGCAAAGCAACAAAAAAGCAAATGTAAGAAAGCGGGGTTCAGCCTCAGGTCTATTTGACTCTAAAGCCCAAACCTCCCAAGGAAGAAGAGGAAGAAGAGAAATTTCAAATATTTGTAATGCTCAACATAGCTTCCTATTAGGGATTTAAGCATGCTATTAGTATCACCATAATTCAATGAGATAAGCGTCAATATTCTTGCTTTAGAATTTTGGAATGGAGCTTGTTTAAGGTGGCTTAGCCTCTGCTGGAATGCCCTGGTCCCCAGTGCCCAGCTCCAGTCAGCCTTATAGCTTTCTGAAATGGGCAGTGAAGACTCTACTGTGTACCTTGGGGAAACCAATAGATACAGCACTGAACTCCACGTTTATGATCTCATTTTTAAGAGCAAGGGGTTGCATTTGATGAGCTGTGAAGTGCTTTTATCCCTGGCTGTCTCCAATTTTTTAGTAATAGAGTTTTGAAATGCCAGTATTATTATTCTTTTGCAGTACTGGGTGTGTTTCAAAGATGCATTAATGATCTCAATGTTATAAAATGCTTTAGGTCCTTTTTTCACATGAAAGGCAATTTCTCTGGGTGTTTATATAAGTTTGTAATTAGGTTAGTTAACTTCTTTTATGCACACATAGCCATGCTATCATCTGCCACCTCTTCTCTGACTTTTAGAGTCAAGATTTCATTTTCCCTTAATTGACCTTCAACTTAATTAGGTTTCTGAAAGTCCAATCATGTAGTAAATAGAAAATATTTATGCTTCCATTGTATGAAACATCAAAGTGGTCTGAATTGGAGATGGTTTCCAAGATCAAAGCTAGTCGCCTGGGTCCTGTTATTATTGAAGCAATTAGTCTGACATTGCTCCCTCTTCACTGTCCCCAAAGTATAATTTAGATCAGGAAAAAATACTGATAATTTTCAAGAAAACTTTTATGAAAATATGAGCTTTTGCCAGTAATGAGTGAATAGCTGAATAAGGACAGAGCCCACCAATTCTCAAAAATTATCTTGGAAGAATTCAATTAGACACCCAATGTGTTCTAACCAAGAGGAACAAGGATGTGCTTGGCCCCACAAAAAATAGTCAGTAAATGTTAACTGAAGGTAAAGATGGAAAACTCAAAATAAACCTCAATCATAATATTTTCACAAACTCTATAAATAAATGATGGTGGCTACAAGTCAGGGAAAAAAATTCTAATTTCAAATTCCTCTGGAATCACCTTTTTAATCAAAATCTCATAAAGTACATTTATATAAAATCAGTCCTCACACCAGAAATTCTGTTCAGATAAACCAAGGTGCCCAAACGTAGTTGCACTGTGTAAGTAGATGCAGTCTACGGCATGTTCTCACCTATAGAAAGATAGCCTCTTTTATCACTTCATCTGAATCCGCTTTCTTTTGTTTAACTTGAGTTCTATTCCATTTCAAACAGAGACTTCAGGATTAGGTCAGGCAAACAGGACGACTAAGAAAACTACTGATGGGAGAGATTATCATAATGAACATACCCTGGATACCACTAAAAGAAACAATCTCAGCACTTATAACTTTCCCACTGCCATTCATTGATTCATTTACTCATTTGCCAACAGATGTTTGTTACAGGACACATAGAGGCTAGCACAGTAAGGAAGGGAGACATAACAGTTTTGCCCGTTGAGCTCACAGCCGATTCTGTAGCCTCTCCTTTTTATTTCTCTTAGATAACCTGCCTCTGTGGTAGGTCTATATCATTGCACATAGCCATTTTACAGGCAAAGTCTATTTCCTAAGTGGTAGGAGGTCCAGGCACCTATAGAAAGCTAAATCTTTGCCGCAAAATCTTTGTCATTGAATAAATTTGGTGAAATTTATGGAATGGACAAGACTTTTGACTTTCTGTATCTTACGAAGGCACAGATTACATCAACCACAGAAATACACTTTCCTGGCTCTACGCTCTCAATTGCACCTTCCATTATGCATTAATGTACCTCTAGGATAGTATCTACCGCAGAGCAAGTGTTCAATAGATGCATGCTATTGCTTTTATTCAGATCTTTCTAGAATGGACTTCTTTCTTATTCATGAAGAAATTCCTAAACGATGCCCTTAGATCTCATTCTTCTCCCCCTCCACAACTGACATGTTAGTGTCTCCATCTTTTACCTACAGTTCCTCTCTTCCTACAGTTCTTTCTCTCCCTACAGTTCTCTCTCTCTCCTCTCTCTCTCCTCTCTCTCTCCTCTCTCTCTCTCTCTCTCTCTCTCTCTCTCTCTCTC
>NC_034601.1:36974800-36980384 GCF_900095145.1 Mus pahari
CTCTCTCTCTCTCTCTCTCTCTCTCTCTCTCTCTCTCACACACACACACACACACATTGATGACCTTTAATATTTCCTCTCCTTATTCCCCTTTCACCCAACTCTGCATCTAGAACTAAATGGCTCACCCTATACAAATGGTAGGGGCCTGGTGACATGGGTATTTCCTAAGCTCTTACATGTGTGGTAGTTTAGAAAAAGCAGAGGTTACTGAACAACATGCACCACCTGTTGAGTATACACATGTGTGGGGTTACCTACAATGGCCAAGAGAAGGCTGGCCTTACATTTTCCAAATAACATTTTCACTTATACTTTGAGAATTTCATAGAATATAGTTAATCATAGCTAGTCTCCTCTCCCAGACCCTTCCGTATATTCCACCACCTCCCTAACCCCAAGCTGTGTCTCTAGTGTCACACTCTCTCCACCCCTACTCTCTTGTATTCACAGAATGTAAACATTCTCTGACCCAAAGTCAAAGAACTTAGGAATGGTAATTCTCTCCACCCATACCCAGGAGAGCAGTAGTGGCAAAAGCAATTGGTGTAGCTACTTTAGATGCTGAAAGTGTTCTTTACATCTGATTTCATACAATATTTGCCTTACATCTGTATGCGAGATTCGTGGGTGTCATTGTCTGTATTCATGGACAAGAAGCTGAGACAGGTATCTATGCCCACGGTAGAGGCACAGGAGAAAGAAAGGCCTGAATCTTCAGATTCCTAATTTAGAAATATACCAACTATGTCACTATGTGTTCTGCCATTTTTCAGCGTTCTGTAAACATTTACAGAAATCTGCAACACTTAATTTTCAAGCTCCCTTAAATTATATTTTATTTCCATATTAAGAGTTTATTCTTGGGGCTGAAGAGATGGCTCAGTGGCTAAGGGCACTTATTGTTCTTATATAGAATCCTGGTTTGGTTCCTAGTATTCACATAGCCATAGAAACTTACAGCCATCATAACTCCAGTTCCAGTGGGTCTGAGCCCTATTCTGACCTCCCTGAACTCTAAGGGTACTGGGCTTTGTGCAAGTGGTGCACAGATGTATATGTGAGCAAGAACGTCATACACATAAAATAAAAAAAATCTTAAAAATAAAATGAAAGAACGTATTCAAACAAACAAAGCAGCTCAGAGAGGTTCAGAATATGATCATCATGGATCTAAATCCATTCTTCAGCAAACACTGTTCAGATGTATTTGAACAAGTTACTAACCCTCTGCAAATTTCCCTTCTTGTTCTCCAAATAACACTACTAATGCATTGCTCTTAGAGCTGTCATTGGGACAGATAAGGATGTCTAACATCTGAAACAGTACTAATAGGTGTCTGTAGTGTTGTAAATCATATCCTTTATTCAAATTTTATGATTTTTTGCTATCTTTCCCAATATTAGGAAGATTAAATGAATGTGAGCTTTTGCCTAAGCCACTCTTATCCTTATTATCATCATTCTGATGGAAAGAATTTTGTTATCAGTGATGTAAGAATAAGAAAGCTCTGATTAATGTTTTCAGGACCTGGAATTTTGAAGTTAAAAAAAAATGGAGGAATCATTTGACAATTGCATGTAAGCTCTCTTCCAACATCATGTAAAGAATGACAATGAATTTCTCTGTGCAGCATTTGTAAGAACCACATTTTTTATTATAACCATATTTTGAACAGGCACACCTACTATTTTAACTCTACAAGGCTTGCTACAGCATAATTCAGAAGACTCTTTCTTAGCCCTAGCTACACAGAATTCATTCCAAATGTACTTTGGAATGTTCATTCACAAAAGCCCTGGAAGAAGACCTGGACCATGATGTCATTTGAGAAATAAGAGGAACAACGAGCTTTTGTGTTCCTTATTAGTGGCTGTGAATTGACTTTGATGAAAGGAACTTGCTGGTTCTAAATGAAAAAGAGCAAGTGGTTGGGCTTGGTGGTTGAGCAGAGTCATAGTCATCCTTTTTCTGAATGTAATGTGCTTACCCCTCGTTTCTAGATAGCTTCCAGCGTGCTGGGGCCTCTAACAACTTAAGGGACCTTTTGCTGCTTACCTGCTTGAGTGTGAAACAAATTCAGAAGTAAGGAAGAGGTCGAAAGGCTAAATGCTTCCATGGTAGAGGTCAAAATAGAAGAAGTACCAAGTAGTACCTTGTAGCCACACACACCCCAGGCACCTTAGTCAAGAATGTCTGCCTTTATGAGTTCTAGATCCAGCTTTGAGAACAAGAAGACCCCCCTGCTCCTTGGCCAAAATCTAAATCCCCAAAGCACAAAGAACTGTTCTTTTAAAACAGAAGAGTCTGAAGTCCAAAGAACTTGGAACAGCAGAGTGAGACAGTATCTCCAAAACAAAAACAGACAAACACCAAACAGGTCAAAGAGAAGCGGTGAGACAAGCAGGATCAATGTGTTCCCATTTCTTTTAGTCAGAAAAAAAAAAAAAAGAAAGAAATCATTATCCCCCAAGTAATAGACATCAAGTAATAGGTATGTTAAATAATATGAACTTCAACAGTCAGAGCAAGGAATGTTCTGCAAAATTATGCATCTGGGACTTGTGATCCTAATACTATGCCGGATGGCTTTGAGGGGATGCACCACAACTATACTGTGTCAATAGGTGATAGCTCGGAGTAACATGGTGGTGATGGTGATGGTGGTGGAGGCCATGGTAGTAGTGGTGGTGGTGGTGGCAGTAGCGGTGATGGTGGTAGTGGTTATGGTGATGATGGTAGCGGTAGTGGCGATGGTGGGATGTAAGGGTCTGTGTTTTTCTTGACTGGGTAAATGACAGAGTAATGAAACATCAGTCTTCACTAAAGATTTGTCAATTATATGTATGTTGCTCCAGAAACAAATGTGTCTTGAGATTAATTTTCCATATTGAATAATTCAACAAACTATTGAATCAGAAATAACATTGTCTTTCCTACCAACATCAGTGGACCACTGAGCTTCCAACTGTGATGGCATGGGTGTCTGAAGAGCAGGAAAAATATGGAAAATACGTGAAGATACAGAATTAATTGGACTGAGTTATTGATTTACTCTGTGTGTGTATGTGTATGTGTGATACATGTCATGTGTTCATGTGCGTGCATGTATCCACATATGTACACATGTGTATATAGGCCCACATGTGTGTGCATATGTTTGAAGAAGAGAGATGAACTTCAGGTGTCTTCCTCTACTGTTCTGTACCTTCATGGTTTGTTTGGTTTTGGTTTTTGTCTTTGTTTTAAGACGGGATTTCTCACTGAAAGTGGAGTCCACCAATTGGCTGGGCTGCCTGGCCAGTAATCTATCAGGCCTCGCCCAATCTTAGCATTGCAGACATGCACCACATGCTTAGGGTTTCACATGGTTGCTGGTGATCTGAACTCAGGTCCTCAGACATTTTCATCCAACTCAGCTCACTGAGCCGTATTCCACCTTTTGAATACTTTATTTTGGTGGATCGCATCTCTTGATGCCCAAACAAAAAACTTGGGTATTATCCCTTTATCCTTCCTCCCTTCCCCTTTACATCTAATCCATTGCTAGGTAGTCATTTCTAAAGCTCTGTATATTTGAAATCCATCCTCTCCTTCCCATCTCTTTATCATAAACCTGGTGCAGAATCTTTCTAAATTCCTTCATCAGCTTCCAAAATGGGCCTCCCTGCTGCTAGCTCCAGGACTTTATTGATGAGGGAATTGAAGCACTGTGACTCTGGGCAAAGTACTAAAGTCTCTAATAAGAGAGAACAAGGAGGGTACAAGCTCCAATTTGAGCTCTCATATATCAAATTTAAATCTAAGCTTAAAACCTTCTCTATTTTATGCTCTATCCCTCTACCAATAATTCTACCATCCGCACAAATACATCCAATTCATGCATTATCCTTTGAACGGATGGGCTTTAATGACCTAGGTAGCCAATCATAGATAGAAAGACTTTTCAATGGAAGCTTGCTGATCATTTTAAGCTGTCTCCTTCTTTAAAAAGATAAGGAAGGAGGAAAGAACTTAAACTCATGTGGATGATTCTAAATCTAGGCTCAAACTTCAGATTTCAGATTTTCTACAACTGACCACTAGCTCTGGCTCCTAACCTATGGTGTAGACAAGTGAATTATCTAGAAAGCTAGAAATTTAAAGGCAAGCATTGTTAAAAGTGTAATGTGCATGTGCTATAAAGATATTGACAGCTCAGTTTTATGGATTAGGCTGGGAGGTTTGCTATATCATTTTAAAGTACAGTTCCCTTCTTGTATAAATGATAAGTCAAGGCTCAGGAAATAGGTAGACTACCCATAAGTCTGTGCAATGAGAGGGGCCGTAAACCACACCAAAACTATGTTCCAGGACACCTACTTTCAGCTCAGGGTTTTGTTTTTGTGTTTCTTCTGTTTAGCTTTTCAACATAGCATCTTTTCATTTTGTGCTTCTAAGAAAATGAGCAGCTAAGTCTAAACCAAAAGGGTACCAACAATAATGCCCCAGACTATTGTTTACATATGGTTTGACAGAATTATCCAAATGCCTTCTTACTCTTTTCTCTCTGAAAATTGCAAAAAAATAATAATAATCCATACTAATGGTAAAATGAGATGGAAAGAAACTGCAATTGCAGACTGGCCTGACATTGTCCTACATAATTCTAACTCAGAACCAGAGTTTCTATAGACAAAGAACTTTAAAACTGATTCCCAAAACTATAAGAGAACAAAAAACAAACATAAATAACATAGTTCAGATATTTAAGTGAATTGTGTATTGTAAAGTTTATTTTATTATTTATTTTTATTTTATTTTATTAATTAATTTATTTTATTAGTTATTTATTAGTTTATTAGTTAGCTTTTCCTCCACAAAATCTGAGTGACCTGAGCGGTGCTTGGGCTTATTTTTTCCATACAATTTATCTATTTTTCCCAGCTAAGTTATCATTTCCTGGAAACTAACCTTTAGATGAAAAAGTTCTCTTCCTGTCTACCTCTCACTGGCTTTGTGTCTCTCTCTTATCTGTGTGGTGTGGTGTGGTGTGGTGTGGTGTAGGTGTGGTGTGGTGTGGTGTGGTGTGGTGTGGTGTGGTGTGGTGTGGTGGTGGTGAATATGTGCATGAGGGCCTTCAAGTATAACTTTCTAGAATGGCATCAGATTTCCTTAACTCATCAGTTAGGCTAAATTTCCTGACTAGCAATCCTCAGGGAATCCTCCTGTCTCCACCTCCCCACCCCTAGGATTACAGGCTCATGCGATGATGTGTAGCACTTTTACATGGGATCTTGGAATCAAAGTCGGAGGCTTGTGCTTACAAGATAAGGGCTTTACTGACTGAGCCAACCCCCTTGACCTGGGGAAGTCTTTTCTCAAACTTTACATGGGCAAAAAAACCTCAGTAGATCAAGGAGATCATGTCTCCCATACTGTCTTACCTCACTTTAGTAGGATATACGTAAAGTGTCATGGCAAAAATACATTATCAGATAAGGTTTTTACTTCATCTCAAGTCAATTACACTTTTGATAGGTCCATTCAAAGGGGGGAGAGAGAGAGAGAGAGAGAGAGAGAGAGAGAGAGAGAGAGAGAGAG
>NC_034601.1:36980834-36998009 GCF_900095145.1 Mus pahari
CCATGTCAGATGGCTCACAGCTCCAGGATATCCAGTACCTTCTGTGAACTCCATGTGCTCCAACATTCAACTTATAACACACACACACACACACACACAGAGAGAGAGAGAGAGAGAGAGAGAGAGAGAGAGAGAGAGGGAGGGAGAGAGAGAAGAAAGCTTGGCTTTCGTTCACATAAAATGTCATTGAGTATTATATAAGCCAACTGTACATTCCATCAGTCATATTTCACTTTACTTTAGCTTGCTGGTAACCAGTCCCATCTAGATGATCACAAGGCATGTAAATGATGCTTCCACATAATTGCTTTCTTGCCTCTCTCCTGCCAGATGTCTTGGGTACCAATTCTAGAACCTCCTCCTTTTGTGTAAACCTGCATATCCCTCCTTCCTACAGATTCTACCACTGCAGCCCTTTATACTCAGAGAGCCCTTTGCTCTCACATAGTAACCATCTCTGTCTGCTCTTGCTACAGATCCACCCACTATCACGGAGTCCAAGAGCAATGAAGCCACCACAGGACGACAAGCTTCCCTCAAATGTGAGGCGTCAGCGGTGCCTGCACCTGACTTTGAGTGGTACCGAGATGACACCAGGTACGTGCCAAACCCTTTATACCCTAAGTTCTAAATCATGATCTCAAAGTCTCCCAGAGCCTAAGAGCAAGACCTCGCTCATCTGTAATGTTGTACATTTTTTTCCTTTTCAACATCTGCTTTATTACATCACTTAGAAATTGTAGTCCTAAGCTGAACCCAAAAGCACTCAAGAAGAATTAAAATAGTGAAGAATATGATTCAATTGATAATTTCCACCTATGTATCTTTCTTGAACGTAGCAGAAACTTAGTTTTAATGGAACTCATCCATTGCTGTTTCTTCTTTGTGGATGGACGTCATCGATTGGTTCTAATAATAGAAGTTACATGATTATAATGAGTAAGTGAGGAAAGATAAACACTATTTCCTCTCCTCTTTTTAAAAACTCCAGCATGAAGATGAGGAAGGAACCACAAAGCCATGACCTTCAACTGTGTCACTCTAACGCTTCTGTTTTCTACTCTTAGGATAAACAGTGCCAATGGCCTTGAGATTAAGAGCACTGAGGGCCAGTCTTCCCTGACGGTGACCAATGTCACTGAGGAACACTATGGCAACTATACCTGTGTGGCTGCCAACAAGCTCGGCGTCACCAATGCCAGCCTAGTCCTTTTCAGTAAGTATGCCAAAACAGAGCCTGATTCCATGCAAGTCATAGAGTTCCCTCATATTGACTTGAAATCTATCCACCATTTTTGTAAAGGAAAACCCTATACAAAAATAAGAATATTCCCACTGAAACCAGAGTGAAGATGGCCAGTCTCCACAAACAAAAAAATATTTACAAACAGAAGAATTATTCTCTCTACTCTCTTACTTTGGATAACTTCCCAGTATTTCATATGTGTTGCATAGGTTCATTTTTTTCCTGTTTGGTTATTCTTCAAGAATATTCAAAGAATATACATTTATTTTGTGGTGGCCTCTTTAACAAACTGGGGTAATGTAAGGGCAAGTAAATGGATGGCTTTCATAATATGCCGGAGAGTAGTTATTGGGAAAGAAATGTCCAGCGATAGCAGATGAAGTCATGGGAAAAGGAGAGGCTGGAAAAGGAAAGTGTTTTTCCTAGCACAAGAGGAAGGGTAGACGGAATGTTTAACACGTAATATGAAATTTGAAGGAGAAAGACATCCTGTGACAGTAAGTTTACATTGCTGATACACCATCTGCAGCAGAGGTGGAATCGTGGGAAAGGGAGCATTTCTGAAGATCAGAGAAGACCCTGAAAGATGGCAGAGAAGGAATCAATCCTTTGCAAAGGTGTGGATGTGGGAGACCCCACCTTGGAGTCTTGCTCACAGGCAGCAGGCTCAGTTATGTCTGTAACCACACAACCTTGTTGGTCAGGTAGCTATAATTCCAGATTCAATTGTCCCTGACAGACAGAGGATGCTGAATGGCTCATGGGAAGATGATAATATGTGAGACACAAAGGCTTTATTTATCAGAATAAGTAAAGAAAAAAAAAATGGTTAGAACAGTCTGAGGCACAAACTTCACTTAGATTAAATAGAAAAATTCTTTAAAGGTTTTATTATTTTAAAAATAACAAACCACTAAACACTTTTTTTTTTACTCTATATATGCTCAATTGGAAAAAAAATTATTATGGCTAGGAAAGATGTCTTCATCTTGTTGTGTTCAATTTAGATGAGCCTTCAAGGGGGAAGAAAAGGGTTCTTCGAAGAAAAATCAATTTAAGTGAGAGTTCTCTTGAAGGATAGTATTAAAGTTTTTTTGGGAAATTGCTGAATATCTAACACTACTTTTGTAAAACAACAACCATAAACTACCCTAGATATGGCTTTAAGTTTCTCATTCTTAACTGACTGGCTTCGGTCTGCGGTCGTTGCATGGGGGGATAGCTATCAAATGCTACATCAACCTGAGGCTGAAAACTCCTATCCTGATTATTTGTCTCTAAAGACTAAAGGTAAAAAGTTTGTGCTCCAACTGATGACAACACTCACCAGACCCTTGGGGAACTATGCATTAGGAGACGTAGTGACCCATTCCTTCCTGACCTAAGGAATTCCAGAGATATAGGCAAACCCTAGGTGCAGTGATAAATCTGAGAGTCTGGCAAACCTACAAGAACCTACTCAACTAGAACATCATTCTCCTAACAGAAAAGTTTCAAAGGGATCACAAAATAGAAAATGCAACAAGATTATTTAGAAAAATGAACAATTATATATCACATTAAAATATCTTTTCTTCTCATCTCACAGAGAATATGAAAAGCAGGATAGTTATACAGTTCAAGTAAAAAAAAAAAAAAAAAAAAAAAAAACATGGCCTTAAGGCTGAGGAAGGAAAAGTTGAGGAGACAATATTCACACAGAGAGGCAGGCTGGGTTATAGACAGTGGAGACACTTGTAGGACCTAATGAAAGGGAACTACCCATTGCAACCATCCATGAAAGGATTTAACATGGTAAAATTAGGACATATGAAGAATTTTAGAGAATTTCAGGTTCTAAACTGAGAATCAGGGAATCGGTCAAATGTTCCCTATCACAATGCCCTTCATGATTTGGGGAGAGTCATCCTCAGTTATGAAGCACACAGTACTGTACTAGGTGGTAGCCATCTCCTCAGAGGTCCCATACTGCCCTCTAGACAGCATCACGCATGCAGAAGGACCAGTTTTGTATGCAGCACACATACATAGCATAGGCCTTCCCCTTGGTTAACAATTGTTTCCCTGCTTTACGATTAAGTTAAGCTACTGCATACTTACTAAAGACGAGGTGAAATATCACTAGGTTTTGAAGTGAATGGAGTTATTACCACTGTAGGAAAATTAGCTAGCAACTCTGTTTCTTAGACCCAAGGCCCAGTTATGAACTTCAAGGGGGAAAAAAGTGGATGTCTTTTATGACGAGAGCAGTGTGGCTTCCTGACCACATGAATTCCATCGTTAGGTTCAGGAAGCATCACAACCTGCATAGCTAAAGTCTTGGAGTCAGGGCTTTGCCATGGCCCAGATTGCATCGGCCTAAAAAAAAAAAAAAAAAAAAAATAAGTAAAGGAAGAAAGGGAGGGAGGAAGCAGGCAAGGGAAGAAAGACAGGAGTAAGAGAATAAAGGAGAAGGAAAGAAAGAAAAGGAACAGGCCTGTGTAAGTAGGTTGCCCAGTCTTCACATTCAAAGTCAATGAGATTTAAAGGAGAGGGGAAGAAAGGCCCTTGTAAGGCAGCTGGCGTTCCTCCGCCCACCAGTGTCAGGAGGGGTGTCTGTAGCCAGAGGCTCTGACAGAAGCACTGTGTGGGCAGCGGGGTGCTCTGCTGACCAAGCTGGGCCAAAGCAGATAGAGCAGCTGGTAAGCTGCTGCCAGCCAGAGGCAGCAGCAGGTAGAGACACAGAGCCAGCGACCCTGAGTTCGTGATTATTCATCCTTAATGGCTAGTCAGCACATTTCCAGCCCTGTCCACCACAGTGACATGCTGACTTTGGCAGTGTCAATTTGCCATCCGTTGTCCTCAGCAACATATATATGTATCCTTCTCCACTCTCTATTCACCTCTCCAGAGGGGTCAAAATAAGTGGATGAGAGTGCAAGAATACATTGTGATTATAATACGTTCTTCCTAAGCCACTGGAAGCATGCTCTCTTTTCATTTGTTCTCATTTTCCTCACATTCTAGTACTCTGCCAAAGACTCCTTTAGTGTATATATTTGAATAATACCTTTTACATATTTTTCTTCATGCCCGAACTAAAGGGAACATTTCACATTTTTCTAAATGCGTGAATCCTGTAGCACAATATGCATGGGCCAGGATTCGGCTCCTTAGTCAGTTCAGACAGAGCAGTGTTCATGCCACAAATGAAGATGTGAATTTCTTTTGATGCAACAAGAAGTTTCATAGTCTACAGAGAGGTTATAGCCATCTCAATGTTCCTATGCAGATAACTAGAGACTTACCCACAAAAATGATGGATGTAACTTATCTCAGTGTTTCCCTTAAGGAAGGAAAAATTCGGGCAATTATTTGAGTGATATTAATTATTCCCAAGTGATGCTTGTATGAAGCGCTTTCTTCATGTGCTTGTCCTTTATCCATTGGGACAGCCTTACTATGTTCCCATGGATCCCTGTTGAACAGCGATTATGCAATCAGTGAACCAAAACACTATATACACGGAGTTCAAGATTTAAAGTTGAGTCTGAAATTCCTAGAGACGAGTTTATAGACCAATGTTGTTTTTCGTTTTTTGTTTTTTGTTTTTATGTAAACCAAAATGTCAAGAGCTACAGCTTGTGGTGTGGAGGTGAAGAAACATTGAACCTCCTTTTCTTCCCTTCATGAAGCCTTTCTCCTGGCTCATTCATCCATCTGTTCCTGTACCATAAAGAACCCTGCTTTTTCCTTCTCTCCACTACCTCGCATCAGCCGACATTTACTAACTCCTGGACTAGGGGCTTAAATCTGTGAAATGCTGAGATTCTCAACTAGTATTCCAAGTTAGCTTATTTCTGTGAAAAGGAAAGTTCTTATCAATCAATTTAGGAAAGCATAAAGATTGTTAATGTATTAAAAGTACAGAAGGTAAGAGAATAAAAATACAAAGATATCTACACTGGCCCATCTTGTACCTGTGTACAGGGAGTGTTTTTCCATTTCAGTTTATACTTTAAAAAGATCATTAACTTATAAACTTGTAACTGACCAGATGATAAAAACCTCCCAAGCAGTCTATGAGTATAATGAATCTTCACAACGAAGACCTCCACTTATTCTTCAGAAAACATTCTAAGTTAGTATTTTAGGAGTTCAGTGTTAAAGGCAGTTTTTAAAAATTTTTTATTTTTTATTTTTTGGTGGTACTTACTACTTAGTAGACTCCTTAACAATATTCTTTCAGATCCTTCATGATAAAACATTCTGTTATCGAGCTCTAACCTCATACATTATATAATGATAAACACTAACTCCTTCAAAGACTCTCAGTGGATACAAAAAGGAGTGAGTGGACATGTGGGTTGCTTTTTATTTCAAAATGGACATCAAATGAGTTGAGTTCCAGGAGTAGTTACCCAATATTCACAATGAAATAAAATCAGAGTTAGAAAATTATTTTGATATAAACACCCTACCCTTCATTTCAGCTTTTTTTGGTACAATCATCTCAAAGTGTTTCCTGGTGAAATGTTAACAGCCATTTAGGTTGGTTTTCATTGCTTGGTTGGTTGGTTGGCTAGTTTTATTTTTTTGCTATCCAGCAGAATCAGCCAATAGTCCTCTTGTAGCCACATATCCCATTTAGCTGATAGGAAAGCAAAGCCCATACTTAAAGCCCATATGAAAGGCCACAGTCTATGCTTCTAAAGCCAACAGCAGAGTCTGTCCCTAGCATCTCCCGCTCATCTGCTTTGACCTCAAGCATCCACATCCAAGGGAGAAACACAAAGCCCCCCAAGATGCCTGTTCTTTTCTGGTTTTGAAAATCAACAGTGTGAAATTTTCTTCTTCCATTTTAATTAGTATCTGCATCACTTTTTGGTTCACTATTGCTGGAGCCCACAACCCTGCTATGAACTTTGCAATGGTTGTAGGAAGTATGGTGGGGAGAATGAGGATAAAAAGAATCAGGAAGGACAGATAACCTAGAAGGATAGAATGGAGAGAACTAGACTAACTTATGAGGGGTGATAAGCCTAATGTGGTGTTAACAGAGGTGGGGCTGAGATGTTAACCAGTCAGGAAGCAGTTGTAAAAGCAGTGATGGAGGGAAGGCAGCACCGGTTAGCAATAAGCATGCTCTTGTGGAAAGACAGAGTGCATACATCCCACTGTGAACAGTGCAGTGAGAAAGTAATAAGCTGAGTCACTTAAACACTCTGAATAACAACAGTAATCATAAAATAAAACACAGCAGAGAGAGTATGGTATGGGACAGTGTTCTCCAGCTGATACACAAATGTGAAAGCACTTCAGCTATTTATTTTCAAAGCTGGAAACCTAATAGCAAATGCACAGTGAAGGTTTAAATCCTTTTTTTCTGCTTGGCACTGGTATGACTATGACATAATTGTTCTCTGGACATTATTGACCTGCCTGTTCTATCTCAATGCACTTAAGCACCTTCCATATTTAACCTACAACTTTCAGCTGAGCTAGAGAGTACAGTGTGTAAGGTACCTAGGAACATTCTCAATGGCCAGATGTGTGAAGGATCTGAAGACGGAGTGGGTTGGGGGAGAATCAACTTTCCTGACTGACCTTACAGTGTAGTAAAAGATGGAAGGCAACCAAACCTGAATGTGCTTATCTCTCTGTGGCTAGGTTTCAGTTGGTTTTTGTTTGACATTCGTCACTATTTAAATTAAAATAGATTAAAATGCGGAAATGTACGCAAATTGTGTTTCTCTATAGTGTTAGGAGTTGGCAAGTAGTGAGCCCTGTCTCTCCCACATTATTATTCTACCTTGCTGAAGGAGCCTCAGGGAAGATTTAGAGTCAAATGTAGAATATTAATGAGAAGTATGGAAGATCCCCTAAAACCTAAATTCCATCAGTGTATTTACTTTACAGGAAGAAGCCCAAGTATGGGACTATGAAAGTGGGAGACTTACCTATTTAAGACCAAAGTGTTCAAATAAAAATACTTGCTATCATTTAACAGGCTATATCATCAAGGTTTGGCTGGCTCATCAAATTTTGGAGAAGACTGCATGATAGCAAGAAGTAGGATGAAGAAATGGACTATAGGAAAAACTGAATCATGCCAAGAAACATATTGCCAGGGAGACTTCCTCCTCTGGCATTCCTACGATAGAAATAAAACCCATGAGAGAAAAAGATGAATTAGGGTTTCCCCAAATAAATTTTCCAGATGCTTGGCTAAACCTGATAAAAAGCTGAAGGATAAGGGAGAGGAAACTTTCGGTGGCTGCCATCATTCCATCTATTGTTAGCCAAAGGGAGGGAAAAAAAAAAAAAAAACAGAATCAAGGAAGGTTTCCTAACTTCTCTAATCTGTTCTAGTCCCTCTCCCTAAGAAGACACCACCATGGTACTGGGTTTTCCAGCAGAGGAGAGAGCCAGTATTTGGAGGGCTACCACTGGTGTTGGCTCTCTACTCTTGCTTTAATAATTTAAAAATGGGTTTATATTTATAATTTCACTAATATATGTCTTTGATATTTTAACAGGAAGAACAAATAAAAACTGTACTGGAGATAAGATTCTGTAGGCATAGAAATTCCTGTTCTGTAATTGTTTGAGCCGTTAACCTTGAGATTCCGTGTGTATCTTTTAACCCTCCATGATGTTTACCATTTTTCCCCTTTAGAGCGTGTTTTACCCACAGTCCCCCACCCCATTCAAGGTCAGTATGATTTTTATCACTGTAGTTCTTTTCCTGGGTCATTCTCCAACATATGTGTGAAACACACAAAGGAAGAAACCATATTCTCAAAATTCACATTTATTCAAAGTTACTTTTTCCCATAAACACTGCAAAGCAAGACATTCTGTTGCCTCAACAACATCAGAGTAACAGGTGTGCCACTGCCTTAACTCCAAGTCAGTCAGCTACACAGATAGGGAATGATGTATTTTCAATATGCATTTATTTATGCTTTCATATTGGAACAGAGATGCCTATATACCCTAGCTCTCTAGGCCAGAAAATTGTACATTAATGATCCCACTGACCACCCAAAAGACAAAGGTTTATAGGCTCTAAACTTATAGTCATTGTTATTGCTTGGAAAAATGTCTTTTCCCAAAGACTAAACACAAAACAATTATACAAACACTACTTTTCCTTAACTATGGGCCAACTTGTGTATTTTACCTTTAAACATACATAATTTTAAAAAACACAAATAACAATTTATAAACAATCACTCTGTATTCTTCTCATAAAACTTTCTACAGACCCAAATTAAATTCTTGCCTCCTACATCCCATTTAGATGCAAAGTCACAGCCACGACTTTCTAGCTTAAGGGTATTTAAAGGCAAATTGGCAAATAAAATTAAAATAATACAAAAAAATTGAAATGAAACCAACCTACCATTGAAATTAAATCTCAGAAAAGTGATTCGCAAAGAACACTCAAAGACGTGGGGAAAAAATGGAAACTAGGCCATGCGGGGCCTAGTTTGGAAAAAAATAAATCCAATTAAAGAAGATTATTATACACACTATAAGAAAAATGTGCTCAGAATCATAGGAAGAAATGCTGCTGTTTCATAAATTTGAAGATGGATCATGTTTCATTAACTTGTCCAAGCTGAAATTCTGACCAGACTTGGACGGAGATCTTCAAAGTGCCAATAATGGAATTTTTGCATATGTATACATTCGCATATATGCAAACTTGCTTTAATTATATTTACAATGAGTTACAGAAGGTTTCTAAGACTGAAAGACAGCTTAATAAATTTTGAGAGCAGTCTAGACTATTTTAGTATAAAACTTAAAACTCTGTTGAATAAAATAACTTCCCTAAAGTATTAATAAAATCTGTCCCTTACCATGGCCACTAAAAATAAAACTGTTAAAGTTTGCCTGGTTTTCAGTCTTGACATGAAGCGTGGCATTCCTGGAAAATACTCCATCTTGAATTCCTGACATGCCACAATTATTTTAAGACATTTAACTTTTGAGTGTTGCTACAGACATCAACACCACCGTTTTATCATGATGGCATCTTGCAAATATCACACACACACACACACACACACACACACACACACACACACACACACAGGCATCGCATCTGGCCCAGTCGATCACATTGGCAAAGAGGTCATGCCCTGTCCAAGATGAGCTTTACACACAGTATCAAGATGACGCTGAGAGTCTCTGTGACAGCAGTTCTGCAGCCACAAACTCAAATATTTATCTGATCTCGTATTGTGGCTGAACAAAGTGAAACCAGATGCTGTTCACAAAAGACAGCTGCAGAGTGTTGGAGAGCAGTTTCATTGAGGGGCTGACCTCATTCAATTCTGGGGAACTTTGTTTCCCACACACCGAAGTGTTGATTGGAGAATGACCCTCCCTCGTTTGATTCTGCGCTGTATGTAGACTGTAGTTAGCTTTTTAAAATAGATTTTAGAGACTCTAGTTCACCTGACTACTAATACTTTGGGCTTCTGCTAGCAGGGATTGAAAAGCTGTTCATGGTGACATGGGAGAGCTGGTGTGAGAGGTCACTGGAAAAAAACGGCCGTTCTCTTAAGCCCCCTGTCCTTTACAAGGACGACACCTTCCTAGGGACCCAAACGATTACATTCTCCATCTCTTTTCAGTGAGGAGGGCTTCCCATGTAAAATGTACTTTCCCATAGAAAGGCAAGACAATGACAGAACACTAAGCCTTTAGAGTGACAACCCAAGATGCAAATACCCATGAAATGTGTGTCATACTATGGCAACCATTGTTATGTACGAGTCCCTTGTTTAATTAAATATTGGATCTTGTCATCATCCCTTTGGAATCTTAACTTTCATCACCAAAGTGTTAACTGTGTCTTGTGTTTATTGTTTGAGGCAAACGGCCTCAAGGATCTCAGTACTTGATTTCCTCAAGGTGAGTTAAAAGGTGAAAGAAGTTCTCAAAGCCCCTTTTCTGCCCTCGTTCAGGAGAAAGAAGGACTTCCTCTTCTACCCATAGCCTAGCCCAGACACTCTGCACCCCAGTTGCTTCTTCCTTAGCGCCTCACATTAGAGGGTCACCCCTCTCGTCCTCCCATAGCCTCAACCACTTGTGGCCCTCAGGCCATCTGGGAATGCACCTCTATATCTGCAGTGGTATTTCAATACTGGGATGAAACCCAACCACTGCCCTTACCTCTATGGCAAACGTGAAAATCCTTGCTCCCTAATCTTTAAAAATACCATATATATATATATATATACAAACATATATTTATATAGAGACAGAAAATAAGTGGTGTTCCTTCCTTGATTTGTTTCTGATAGTGGATTTTCCCGTTAATTTTAATTTAGATTTGTTCCTTCTGAAATCAGTCCTGGATTGCATATATTTGCATAAAGGCCTCAACAATCTCACTGCAGAAAATCCACTGAGTTGTAAAATGAAGGAAGAGTCAGCTCTAAATTTCTGAGGGAATTTTCTCACCTCATTTGCCTGAGACCATTCTGAGGGGGCATCTGTGAGCCTGGGCAGTGGTGGTTCCTCCCTTTAGCCGACTTAGATGCAACCTTTTGTCTCTGGAAGGTGCCCTCACACTAAGGAGCATGGGTTCAGCATGAGGCAATGAAAGCAGCATTAGAACGTTGAAATCAAGTGTAAGGAAGGAAGGCAAGGACAGCCACCCACCACTGTTTTCTCTTTGCAGCTTCCGAGAGCAGAGACTCCTGTGAGCTCTCTGGGCTCTATCAGCCCATCCTCCTCCAGTCTCTGCCCAGATTATCATTATTGTTACAGAACAGGAGTGGATGTGTCTTGCTTGTTTGTCTCCCATCTGATTATTTATCCCAAGTGAACAGCCTTTCCAATCGCTAATCCCATGTGGCAAGTAGATCTGGGAAATTTTGAGATTATCTTCCAGGTTCAGGCATTGCGCTGGATTTGTTCTCATCTGCTTGCCATTCAGTCTCTGTTTTTCCATTGATAAAACACATTGCACATGGCTGGGTTTGCATGATTAATGTGGCTATCTAAAGCTCACTCTGAAAACAAAACAAACTCTCCAAAACTAAAGTTCAAAAACAGTTTCCAGTCCAACCCACGGACAAACCGGGCTAACATAAATTGGAAGTTACCCTGATTTGCTTTCTCCCCAAAGAAGACTGGTGTCCTCGTGGGCAAAGCTGGCATCCAATCAAGCCAGACTATACCTACAGAAGAGGAAGAGATAGCCTTGCCCCTACCTGACTCTGCCAGAAAAGGGTTCTTTAAACCAGGCTCCAAGAGAATGGAAGGGAAAATGGGAGGGGGAAAAACTGAATATGTCTCATTCTGTAGAGATGGCTGGATGAGGCTCACATTTTATTTTCTGAATATAACATGCTGGAAATCAAGGAGAAGATGTCTCTCCCAAGTCCTAAATATAACACTTTCACCTGGTACAGCACTGGTAATATTAAGACTAATAAAAATACCTAATGTACTCACTGGTTTCTCATTTTAAAGCCTTTTGTATGTACCATTTCATCAATTCCCACAATCAAAAGAAATTAAAACTTACTTCTTCCCATATATTTTAATGACCAAATCATACCCAAATCTAGTCTACCACATGTTGAACCTAAGCCATATATAAATCTATATAGTGCACTGCAAACCAACATTATAAAGTCATTCACAGTGCTTATTAGATATGCACCTATCTAACAAATTGCAATAATTCATCTAATTTGTCTTACACATTACAATACATACATACATAATAGTCACTTTATCATCCATACATTTTTGGAAAGTCATATTTGTATGCCTGACTAATGCAGAGATTTACATGCAAGCATCGAAAAACACAGGAACAGAGCTGTCTGGCATCAGTACATCTAATTTCACACACTTACCCAGACCGATTTGCATACTCACCTCTATTAATTATGGATAATTACTAGCATTGTTCTCTGTAATTCAGTTTTTCCAACTGTGAAATGGGAAAGAAATTGTATTTTTCATGCCTACAAGCTCAAAGTGGTATTTTAAATACCATATGAAGAAGAACGCTAGAAGAAAAGCATATTGAATTTCAAATAATCATATTCAACTGCACACCCTTCCTGTGAGTTTTTTTTAAAAGCACTATTCTGAGA
The DNA here is from genome assembly GCF_900095145.1 of Mus pahari. Taxonomy (NCBI): domain Eukaryota; kingdom Metazoa; phylum Chordata; class Mammalia; order Rodentia; family Muridae; genus Mus; species Mus pahari. Next base: position 36,993,195 of record NC_034601.1, read on the forward strand.
AGTATGTTCATTTCATGTGAACATAGGCATTAGGTAGACATGACCCCCTTCTAGTCTGATTATTTTTATTCCAAGCATGTTTATATGTCCACGCTGCTAATAAGTATAAAAGTCAAACTATCTCTAGGTCAAATGCAAAAAAAAAAAAAAGATTTTGCCTTATTTTTTACTCATGTCAGAATAAAAATCTTGAAGAGAAGCCACAAAATGTCACATGTGAGAGACATTCACTTCTCAGTGATGGCTGTCATGCACACTACCACATCATGGCAAAGAACCTTTCATTTGTCCCAAAGATATAGATCTTATCTAGGTAGATTAAAATGTTAAAACACATCTCTCCCTTCCTATTAGCTGTCAGAAATAAGGGTCTTATTTCTACTGATAATATGTACGCAGCCATGATGTAACAAGATCACAGAATTCACAGAACTACCCTTGGGTATAGTTAATATACAAGAAAATAAATAAGGGTCAATCTGCATATTTTCTCCTCTGGCTCCTTCAGAAGGGATTCAAGTCTTCCCGCTGCTTTTCCTTACTTGTCAGTGGCCATTGTCGCTGTAGCACTATGTCACATGGCATCCATGAGTTACTGGTTGCCACGGAATGGTTTAGACCCAATTGTAACATCAAGGTCTTCCTCCTACTTCCTCCTATGGCAGTGTCTTACTTCTCTCCACCTTTTCTCACTTAGCTTGATATGTTCCCTAAACCATTCTTGTTAAAATCTGCTAACAGGAATCAATATGAAGTGTATTCACCGAGTCACTGAAACAGCCAGCAGCAGATTGGTGGTGGTAAATCTCTCTGAATTTACATTTAGCTTCAAGCTAAATGGCTAAAAGCCCTACAGCATGAATTTACAGGTAGGGGAATTCCGACATCTTCTCTCATCTTTTCGGATTTCTCCAGTCTTGATCTGCTTACACCACTCAGCCTTTCCTGGTCACCTCCCTTTCCTTATGTCTTGCTGTGCTATTTTGATTTCTAAAGCCAGCTGGGATTGGAAAATGAATATTTTTTTTGTGTGTGAAAATCGAGGCTTCCACTAAATTTTAATTTGATGGAAATATTACTCTTGTATGAGCTTTATGGGGAAAAAAGAATCTTTCAAAGTAACAATTACATTTGGGGATTAAGTTTAAGTAATTGGCAGTCTTGTCTTTTTAATTAAAAGGAATAAAGCTGCCTAAGAAAAGCTCAGTGAGCTTTGCAGTGGGAAATGTTGGCATACTATCCTACAGAGTAAGAAGACCAGCATCCTGAATGGACAGATGACATTGGCAACGTTTCCTCTGGTCCTTAGAGCACACCCCAGCAGGGCTAGCCTTAGTGTTCCTCCCAAGCTATTCAGCATCAAAGTACTGTGAGAGGCATTGCAGGTAGAGCTGAAGTAGATCCTTTCTTTAGGAGCTTATCTCTAGGTTGGTGGACACAGTAAGGAGGTAGAGTCCTTCAAGAAAGCATTAAGAGGTAAACTGGTGGGGGGAGGGGGGGACTGAGCAAATGGCTCAGTGATAGCGGACTTGCCAAGCATGTGATGGGTCTTTGGTTTGATCTTCAGCAGCCCTCTCCCAGACAGGATACTAAGGCGTCAGCATGATCCCAGATATTGACAAATGTCATATGCTAATCCCCTTGCAAATATAAACCTTATTTCCAGTTTGTTCCTAAGTTCCCTCTTCCTCTGTCACCTGCGTTTCTTATTCTTGATTTTCATTTTCTCTACATTCTGTTCAGATTCATCTTGCATTCGCATATGCATATTATATCCCCTTGGACTCCCTTCAAACAAATCGAAAATAAAAGTCAGGAGAGTAATAGCAATCACTTCTAAACACCCGTCACTGCCACACAAGCACCAATGAGACAGGATCATAGGACAGCCGTGTCTAAAGAAGCAGGCTACAAATTAACCTCAGTAACAACTTCCTTACAAAGTCTCTGTCCTCACGATGCCCTTTCATCATCCCGAGTTATTTGTAGGTATTAAATTAAATGAACACTTTGATAGAGAGAACGAGAGGTAAAGCACAGGCCTTACATCTCCCCTTGCACACCGCTGGGAGGGAACACACCTGCCAAGTCAGAGCACAGCATGAAATAATGAGGGTGGAATTCCAATTTAGGACGTTCATAAGTGCCAGATGTATGAGGGGAGTCAGCCGACGACTCACTAGGACTCTGCTGAGGATCGTCAGCTTCTATCCACCACAAATCAGGGGAGGAGAGACCTTACAAGCCATTTATCATGCTTTCTAATTGGACACTGGGGAGCCAAGACTGCCATAGTGTACTGCCCCGTTCTGCTTTTTCACTGACACTAGAAGAAAACACTTCCCACACGTCGGTGACACGTGTGCACACTTGACACCTACATATGGCTACCAGTGTGGTATATTGACTATAATTCACAAGACTATTTCTTGCTTATTGGCACACCTTAGAGACCTTGCATTTCCAGCATGACTTCTGCAACCTCCCAAGAACCACTGGGGCAAGCATAGCATCCTCTCAGTAGGTGGGGAGAACTCTTAAAGGCAGTTAAAGATACCATTGCCTGAGCTGCTCATTCTAGCTATCCCATATGCTATAGCTCACACAGCTCCAAATGTCCCCAGCCATGTTCTTTGTTGGAACCTTGTTTGACCATTGTATAGTTGTTATGTTTTTACTGTGTGTGTGTGTGTGTGTGTGTGTGTGTGTGGTTTGTTTTCTTCATTACTCGGAAGCAGGGAGTGTTTGAACAGCAGACACTAAACAGTAACTTGCACTCTGTTGTTGATTCACAAGCTCCCGTAACTTGGGGAACTTTCAAATTATCTCTCCCACCCCCAGAGTTCCAGAACACAGGTAAGTTTGTCACTGGGCACTCCTGAAAGCAGAGCGAATGATTCCCTGTGAGCTCAAAGCTCCCTTTCTGACTCCCCAGCTACGGACTTCTCTCATTACTCTCCACTTGCTCTGACTTTTGCTTTATAGTGTTTCTTTTAGAGTTCATACTTCCTCTTTCTTAACCTACTTACTAGGAACAAAAGAAAGAACATTCCTCAATAACTGTCAATCAAAACTCCTTTTGGGCTCCAACTAAGTGACTTTGGCAATGACCATTATTATGAAGACATCACTGATGTACTCAAAGAAATGTTATCCTAGAATGTGTTCTGAGCTGGGCCATTTGGGAGTAGCTGTGCAGAGCAAGCCAGGAACAGTGTCTATACAAGGAAGGTGTACAGACCACATGGGAAAGCCTTTAGTGTAGATAATTTAAAAGACCAAGTTCATCTTTGTTAAGTGCCAGGTTAGGGTACCTGCAAGGTGCTGAGGAAACAGAGCTTTAGGTCGGTAAGTCAAGGGTGCTTCCCTGGAAAAGGGAAACTGAACAGCAGAAGAGAAGATGGAATAAGAAGCAGAATATCCCAGTACGTAGAAAAATCTAGAATCCAGAAAAAGCTCACTGGCAGATATTCAACATGAAGCCCATCGGATTCTCAATATCGAAAAGATAAAAAGAGATTTTCCTTAAGATTCTTATTTCTGTTCTTCTGTGTTTGGCAAGAAAAATGATAAAGGAAGGAAGGAAGGAAGAGGAGGGGGAAGGAGGAAGGAAGGAAGAAGAAGAGGAGGAGGGAGAGAGGGAGAAGGAAAGAGTTACCAAAGGAACAGTAGATATGTATTCCTGTGTTATGAGCAAGATTCCCTTGGGCTGAATGTACAGGCACTCATGGATGGTCTGCACTCCAGGTGGTAGCACTATTCCAGGTTGATTGTCTGGTTTACACCAAGTCTGTCTCCTAGCTGAACGTCACAGGAAACTTACAAAGTTTGTGGTAAGATTTGGTTTTAGTTCTAGGAATGATCAGGTTATAAGTAAACAGCTATGCTTTTAGAAAGTTCCACCAGAGCTTGGGTAGATGCTGTACGTGGGGGTCTGTTGTAGCAGGAATATACAGAAGGAGTTGTAGATACGGAAACCTTGTGACTAAGGTTTCGTAGAGATCAAGAAGAAAGTCACCAAAAAAAGAGCCCGAGGCATAACCTCCTTTAGCAAGGCCTACACTGTGGTGTTTAGTTCCACAGAGGCAGATGCAAAGGGAACTCAGAGCAGACCAGAGTATTTTTAAATCCCTTATCTTCTTATTTCCAGGAGTTTTTAAACCCTAGGAAATCCTACAAATTGACTTATTCTCTCTGCATTCAAATTACTTCGTTTCATGGCGTTCGAATGTTTTTGATTTTGAAACATACAGAATGAAAACTCACATTACATGGATTAAAGACTGCCTTGAATCCCTCAGGAATGTGAATCTAAAAGTGTATGTTTAAAGGGTTCTAGAATTCACAGTTTAGATCTTGGAAACAGAAAGCAGGGAGTAAAACCAAAGAGAGAGGGAAGAAAGTGAACCCTCTAGAGATCTGCCCAACCTTTCCATTTAATCCTTTTTTAGCAATTCAAATAGATTAAGGGGCAAAAAAAATCATTAAAATATATAGAATATGTATATTTTAAAACACAGATGTTAGAATCTATTTTCTGCTTTAACAACTCAGTTGAATCAACAGCTAACTGTGATTGAAGCTGGGTAGTTACAAGGCAGTTAACGGCTCTCTATCACAGCAGGAGGCTAAGGACCAAGATGTCACCCACAGGTGCAATTTGGAGCATTCCAGGGACAAGGACAGAAACATGTGCTGCCTCTTTAAAGCCTAAAACTATTGGCCTGGCCAGTAGCCTCTCTCTGACAGCTGAGGCAAGTGAGCTTTCTCTCTCTCTCTCTCTCTCTCTCTCTCTCTCTCTCTCTCTCTCTCTCT
>NC_034601.1:36998284-37031298 GCF_900095145.1 Mus pahari
TTTTTGAGACAGGGTTTCTCTGTGTAGTCCTGGCTGTCCTGGAACTCACTCTGTAGACCAGGCTGGCCTCAAACTCAGAAATCCGCCTGCCTCTGCCTTCCAAGTGCTGGGATTAAAGGTGTGCGCCACCATCACCCGCTGAAAATAAGCAGCCTTGATGTGAGAGACTTTCAGGAGTCCTCCGTTCATATTGTGAGCTGTTTAATGAGAGTGTATTTTCTGTGATAGTCCATGAGGTAGAGCTCACAGCAGCCAGGTCCTGCAGCTCTTTATAGGAACAGTCAAACAGTGTATCAGGCTTCTGGTCAGAAGGAGCCGTAGACCTGTGCAAGCCTCTTGTACTGCTTTACCACCGCACACTGGGAAGTCATATCCTTTAAACATCACAGATACTAAATTCTCCTTTCTTTTGTTGCATGATATCCATCAACTTAATTTTAAGGGAGGGATCCAGTCACCTTAGAATAGTGAAAGCAGATGCCAAATATGAAAATGCCTTTTTTGAAAATTTCCTAGATTTACTTTTTTTTTTTTAACCATGTAGCATGTTTATAATTATATAAAGTCCAGGACCACTTAGAATAGTAGAAATAAAAACTCATTCTTCTCAAGTTCACAGCAAAAGCACAACTTTATGGGAGAAGCAACACGTTCTATATCTTGTTTTAGGTGATGGTTACATAGATGTATACAATCATGAAACACTTCAAATACTTGATTATTGTATATCATAATCCCCGAATTTAAAGGAAATGTATATAACATATACAAAATAATACAGTTGTGAATGTATAATCCAGACTTGAAAAGCCAGAGAAGCACCTAAGTTAATGGTGTACCCGTGTCTCAGGCCAATCACAGTCCTCCTTAGGACTTGCCCTGCAGTAACAGGAGAAGATTGTGGACACTCAGGGTAAGGTGAGCCACTTGCTTTGCAGTCCTTACTGACGAATGTTAAGACACTGCCTGAGAGTACATTCTACCATACGGTATACATGCCACCTAGCCTAGATTACGCCTTCAAGCCCGGAGCATGTCTTTTCCCTTCTGCTTGAAGCAGTGGTAGCTGATGGTTCTCAGCTGAGCTGGTCCTTGTGCATTGCCTTCAGCCAGACACAGAAACTTGAACCAGTGAGTAGAGGATGTAACAGCGGGGTTTATCAAAGCCTCCCTTCCCTCCCATCATACCAGACAACTCTAGAGCTTATCTGGGTTTCCAGTTCCTCACAGAACAGGTCTCCTTCCTCTGTCCAGTCCCACTTTCCTTTCTCTTTTCTTTCATGCTGATATTGAGACTTCTTCCTAGAAAACTTCCTGTGTCGGCCCTTCGCGTGTTGTCTCCATTTCTGTGAATTCATATGTACGTCATCCTGTTGATTGCTTGTCATCCTCATTTGCTTGTCCTCCGTCTCCTCTGGCTCTTACAGTCCCTGTTCCTCCTCTTCCGCAGGGTTCCCTGACGCCTGAGGGGAGGGATTTCATGGAGGTATACCATTTAGTGACGAGAGTTCCAAGGTCTCTCACTCTGCATAAAGCCTGGCTGTGGGTCTCTGTATCTGTTCCCATCTGCTGCAGGAGGAAGCTTCTCTGGTGATGGCTGAGCAAGGCACTGATCTATTGCCGAAGGTCATTAGGAGTGGTTTTATTGTTATAGTCTTTAAATAGATCATTGGTATGTAGCTTTACCCTAGAACCTTGGGCTATGGAGTCTTAGGGTCTTGGTCACCCAAGCAGTGTTGGGTATGGGTTCCATCTCATGGAGTGAGCCGTAAGTGAAATAAGGCATTGGTCGGTTGTGCCACATGTTTTGTGCCGCCATTGCACAAGCAGATCTTGCAGGCAGGGAGCCATTGTAGATCAAGGCGTTTGTAGCTAAGTTGATGTTTACATTTCTCCTTTGGTATCATATTGAATACCTTCCTATACCAAAGATGCTTGCCTATAAGGGGTAAAGGCTTTATGTAGGCACCAGCTTGACTTTCCATGTTGCATGAGTTGTATAGGTATTGTCTTCAGCAAGGAGGCCTTGCTGTCACTTTATGGATAGCGATATATAATCTTGGCAACAGCCTGGGTTGTTTGTAGGTTCCCATTGGACCCCTTTGGCCAAAACCTGAATTAGATGTAAGCTATTCCCAATACTGAGTGTTTCGCTCGTTGACAAGAGATACCCAGCTAGACCTATCTCTTCAATTATTTGGCAACTTTGCTTAATTCTATTTTAGCTTCTAAACTATTTTTAATTCATGATTTGTTGTCTATAGTTTTCCATTTTGAAAACAAATACAATATATACTTGTAACAGAAGATTTTCTTTTTTAAATTCTGAAACTACAAAAGAAAAAAAAATGAAGATCACATACAATCTACCTCCTCATGGAGGACATCACTGAAATGATTTAAATGAACATCTTATGTAAACATTTCTATTGGCCACATGCTCTAGATCCTTCCCTACTCCCCACCTTGTCCAAGGCTGAGGAATGTCTGTGCCTTATGCAAGGCTGGGGCAGAGGCAGGGTAAGGAGCAGCTTTCTGCTGTCCTGTACTCCACTGTAGCATTGTCATGACACTTTCTGGTCCTAGGTACAAGGCTTGCCTTACAACATGTTACCCTGTGTTTCCTTTGCGACTCTCAGTAAGGGTCTCACTCAAGTTGGAGGACACCTACCTTCTCCCTCTGTAGTGAAGGGTTAGTATTTTCCCTTTTGTACATTTATTTCTTCTATATTTTAGAAAGTAAAATAAATTTTCAAAAATTACTTACATTTTAAAAGGATTTTTTTTGTACTCTATTCATCATAGAACATTTGGTTTGTGGAGATTTGGCAATCCAACTGATGAGAATAATAAACAAGGCTCAAATGTTTTGTTCACATTTTATAACAAACTATGTCAGTATTCATTTTAGTTCAAGTTTATTTATTCACTCACTGTGTCTAGGATTATAATATTTTGGTAAGTTTGCATCATTATCCTCTCCTTTAACCAGCTACAGTTCTTCCCTGCTGATGGTCAACTATGCAGAGCAAAGCCCTCTGAGATATTCAAAAGCAGAGTGTGGGATTCCATTTTGGTCACAGTCTAGTTAAGGGATGCTGACATCCTTTCTCAAATGTTGATGACATGGTAGGAGTCCTCAGTCACTAGGATACTAGTTCTTCCTCATGGAAAGAGCAGCCCTCTTATAACCTGGACCCCCACAACCTCAGACTGAAGGTAGAACTCAGTAGTTGGAGCCTTCCCTGGCCTGTGTGAGACCCAGATTTGGGTCCCAGTTCTGCAACAGCATAAATAAACAAGAACAGAGATGGAACAGCCTGGGTGGTGAGGTTCGGGTCACCTTCTGGTTTGACCTGGTCTTGCCTAGACCCAGAATGATTCCTGATGAGTCTCAGAGACCAATATTCTAGAAATATTAGGCACTAAGATGTATACAAATTGAATATTACACACAGAAGAAATCAGAAGCTCTAACAATACAAGCAGGAGTCAGAGGGCACATCGTTTTCTGTGGCAAAAGGCAAAATAATTACACTTGGAGGCAGAAGCCACTAATCCTTAAGCCCCCGAGTAAAGAGAGGAAGCCCAGGGGTAGGAAACTAATAACTTCCAAAGTGTGGCTTTCAAAATCGAATTAATAAAAATGTCCCCCTTTTAAGCCACTATAATAATAAAGGTTTTATTTTTTTTAAACTGTGACACACACAAAATGTCAGAGAACAACCCCCTACCAATTTCTACAGAGGAACCCTGCCAATGTTATGCTCTGGGGCCTTAGTGTCAGTAAGGGAAGGAGAGTGAAGGCTGAAGCCCCATCCCCCTTTCCCCTTTTCTTTGCCCACCTTAGTGATTTAAACCACACCTCTTACATAGCACTTTCAGGCAACTGGAAGACAAAATCTTTGTCCACTCTGGACCCTCTCTACCCAGAAAATTATTAACTCTGACCCGGAAGAGAGAGAGAGAGAGAGAGAGAGAGAGAGAGAGAGAGAGAGAGAGAGAGAGAAGATGTCACTAAATATATGAAGTCAGCTACCAATGTGTTATTTTCAAACCTGTAGCAAACAGGGCAGAGCACTGGCCTTGCAGAAAGAGTTGTGCCCATAGATAAGAACTGGTTATTCCCTATTCAAATACACGCACGACAGGTAACAGATGAGATACCTATGTTCAAATAAAGTCCCTGGGATTATGACAACTGTGCAAACAATGTCAAGCCCAACACTGCTGCAGGACCCTTCCATGTAAATAAGGATGACGGAATGTTGTGGGCAGAGGCTGTGGTCAAGAGTCAACCTATGCAAAGCTGCTTCGAATCCTTAAAGTCTTACTGTCTGATCACTGCCTCTGCTGTCAACACCCAAACCCCCATTCCCAAGAACTCAAAAGCAGACAATGTTTTCTGTGTCTGATAAGGTCTGCAAGTGCCCTGGGGTGACAAGAACGCTCCCTAAAGAAAAGGAGTTTCCAGTGAAATATTTCAAAATGGTCACTTTAGGAGAAGATTGGGGGGGAGGAGGACAGAGCAAAAGAGGAGAAGAAGAAAGACTACAAAGGAAGAGAGGAAGAGAAAGATCACAGAGGTTAAAGGAAGAATGAGCTTCCTGACCTCCCACCTATCCCTTCTCTTCTGCCCCAGTCTCGGGAGTTAAAAAGTCAGCCTTTGACAACACCGATGTTGGATAATGCTAGAACATTCTTGGTTCTAGAATCCTCCAAAGTTTTGTCTGTTACTTGACTGCAGATGTGTCTGCTTATAGTTCTAACCTGCATCTCTATGCTCTCTTCTTAAACATATTTTCAGAAGCAAGACCAGTATGTAGGAGGAAATGTTCATGAAAAAAACAGAAAAGTCGGAGTCTGTGGATAGACTCTCCTGAAGGACCCAGGGAGTCCTTCCAGGAACAGTATCCCTGGCAATACAGAATATAAAATTTGTCAAGAATATAAAACAACCTCTCACTAGAGAAAAGGATGGAATATAGGCATTATGGATCAGATTTAAAGACTTCACTATAATAATGAGGCCTCTTTTAAAGAGTGACATTTCACACCAGCTCCATCCAGCTAGAGAAACTACGAGCCTTTTCACTCACTGCTGCCACCTGGTGGACAGAGATGACACTTTCCAAAGACACCTAGGAACATGTCCTAGTGTGACCACAAGATGGCAGGACATAACCAAGTTTTCAAACAAGCTCAGAATCAGACAGTTTTGCTTCCTCAGAAAGGGACTAATCAGCCAGAATATGATGAGTTAGAAATAGTTGTACAAATAGTACAAGCCTATCACACTTTCACAAAGAAAAATTGAAGTTAGAACTTTAAGGTCTTTACTGTTTCACAAAGAAATCAATTGATGGCCGCAAAAGGAAGGAATAGCTATAAAATGTAACTAGGCATTCAGTTTATCTTTTAAGCACTAGTAAATACACATTCGAGCATTTTTGCACAGTTACCTCGTGGAGTTAAATGTGTGGGAGTGTTTCAATATATTTCTTGTAATTCTCTCTCTTTAATTGAAGAATAGCGAATTGTTCCCCCAACACATTCATTTGGAACGTTCAGATTCTCACCCAAGCCTGTGTCAGTGGGTTCCTGTGAGCATATTGCCAATTGCACCCTAAGGAATTTGTTGCCCAATTAGCCTCCTTCCTGTCTGGTTTGCATGTGCCAAGGTCTCCTAATGTTTTGCCCATCATATTGTTGGCACATATGCTGCGTGGCTTTTTAATCAGGGTGTCTTTCTTCCACTACAAAAATCGCACTAACAATCCTCTCTAGAAGGATCCCACCACAAGATGGTAACAACAACTCTTAATGAAATGTGTGCTAGGTGCAAGGGAGAGCTCCCTGAGTAATGATGTCATCCAGGGAACAGATTTGTCTGGGCCAGATTCATTAAACTCGTGTACAAATGATAAAACCAGGGCATGGGAAGGTTAAAGAGGTATCTCTCAGTTTAATCAGAGTCACTGCCCTGCCTGTCTGCTTAAACTTCTTCCCACAAAGGCGGTGCACCAGATTTAGCAAAGAAAGGAAAAGAAAAGACCATAATTTTTTTCTTCAAAAAGGTCTCCTCTAGGTCTAGAATTTAGGGGTAAATAAGCAGCTGCCTCCTAAGAAGAAATGTACTCCGTGTTTCTATATGAACTTACAGCGTAATGTATTTGTTGATTGGACCATCTATAGGTAATGTTCTTCACATAGCAAAGGGTCTGAGAGATGCTGGTGTCTCTGGGCATCCTTAGAAGTTCACCATGAGCAGCACCAGTTATCATAACCAAGAGGACATTCAGAGTGATTTGTGATAAAGCTAAGCAGTTCAGGGAAACTATTGTACATACAAACATGGGGACAGGCTGGCTGGCGTTAGTTGTGCTAGTGATGAGAAATAGCCAAACGTTTGTGAGCTTCAGACACTGGGACAACCATGCCTTTCTTTATAACTATCCGAATGATGCCAGGGAGTGTTATACTGTTTGAGAGACTCTCCTTCAGAAATGGACACATGGAGAACTATACAAGGAAGGGCATGAATAGGTTATCAGGAACTGTGGTGACTTGTCAGGCATGATTTCAAAGAGCCGAGCCCGGTCTGCTAAACCAGGTTCCCAGTTTTCTGTTTCAGAAGCAATGGGAGCGGTGTCTATTCTTCTCGTGTTTTCATGTGCATGCGGAATGATTGTCAGGCACAGGACTACCGTATCATGTAATAACAGACACAGCCCCAGACTTCATGAAGTCAGAGTCCAGGGAGGATGACAACTGTTAATCAAAGCATCAGATAAACACATTGCAAATTAAGGCAGAAATGAGTGTGATAGAAAATAAAAGGCCCAGACATCATTAAGGAGACCAAGAAAGACTCCTCACTGGAAGTAATATCCCCATTCGGAAGGGTCACTACTACAGAAGCCATGATACCCCAGGAGAGGGAATCTGGTTCCAGGGAGCAGAAAAAGAAAGCTGGGGAGATGGCAGATGTTTAGGAGATTAGACAGGTAGGAAAGCCACAAATACCGAAATATGGATTGCGTGTTTATCCTCAAAGACACAGAGAGAAAGGGGAGGGGGAGGGGAGGGGGAGGGGGAGAGGGAGAGGGAGAGGGAGAGGAAGAGGGAGAGGGAGAAGGAGAGAGAACTGAGAAAATGGAAGCTGAACTATAAGATGGCAGAGGTTCTGTATAAAGAGCTTCTGCATTTTATCTCTTCTGCTAGATTGTGTTACTCAGTCTGCAGGTCTGATCCTGTAGTCCTGCTGTATGTCAGTCCACCAGTATGGACTCCCATAGCTAACCAATCATTTAGTTGGTCCTGAAATAGAAAATGGTACCCTATAAAAATTTTTACTTGTTTACTTCCAAAGGTACAGGACTCCTATGAATTATTTGGCAATGATGCTTAAAAAGAAATCCAGATATTTAAGCAATCTAATCTCATTCAACCTTGACATTTATTAACACGTGCAACAAATGTTTGGAGAAAGTTCCTATATCTCGTGGTCTGGGCTGAGTACTAGATTCAGTGGTGGATGAGCCATCATGCACTGTGGATGCCCTTAGGAGATGACAACCAGTAAGCAAATGAGGGAATCAAACCAGGAAGGGCTTTAGTGCTTCTTACCCTTATGCTCAGTAAAAGGATGTTGAGGATTAGAGAGAGAGTAGTGACTTCGAGGGATTGACGGGGGCAGTCCTATAATGGCGACTGGAGTGAATGACCGAACAGTATAGAAACCTAGGGGAACATTTCTAGTAGATGATACAGCAATTGTGAAACTTGGAGTAGGAATGAGGTAAGGAGTTAGATAAGGCCAACTGGTGCGAATGGGGTCACAATAAGGCTGGGGATCAGACACATTCTATGGTCGCATGCAGTGCAGTCCAGACGACATTTACACTCCATGCTGGAGCCCCTGTGCTTGGTCTAACGGCAGAGCACGGAACGTGGAGATTCAGTAGCTGCCATTCAGTTTTTGTTCCTAGCTTATTTAGTCTGAGAAGAATCTCTTTCTGCTCGCCTGTCCTTCGGTCTCGATCAGCCGTTTCTCTTACTGTCTATCCTCTACCCGCCTTCCTCTCATCCTCCTTTGACTGGAGAGTGACAGCTACCCTCATGTTTATTCTCAATTGATAAAGCCTTTTTTATTTGTTTTTGTTTTGCTGAATGTTTCTTTTTTTAGAAATTGGCACCACCGTGCACTTCAAGCCAAAAGGTATGATTGCTGTTTATAAAACCTTTTAGACATTACGTTAAGATTCCACGGCCATGTAGTGTGGTCTCATGCACCTGAGTTTAATTTAGCATTGTGATCTGTGATAAAAAAAAAAAAATTTCAATAAGACAGCTGGCAATGGTTTTCCCCAGGTTGTGAGCTTTCTTATTAATGAAGGGTCCTCCCCCTGCCTGGTAGAACTTTTGACAGTGACTCACTTTAACATCCTCTGCCATCCCCTCTGCACTTCATCTTAAGCAGCTATGGTTCATTCCACAGATCTCACGTTGTAGAATGATTGCTACCCAATGTCAAAGCTTTCAGAATTTTACAGTCACTTGTTGACGATTCAAGTAAATACATTGCCAAGTTGTGATGCCTACATCAGACACAACGGCTAAACAACAGCTCACGAAATGAAGTGCGTACGCAGTTAACATTTCTACCCTGCCTCCATTCTCTCAGTTCCTGAAGTCTCACTTGCTTATAGCTTACCTGGATGGTTATTCCATGATTTCCATGCACTCCCGTCAGCCATGTGGCACACAGTCTACATTCCTATCTCCACAAAGACGGGGCAAGCCTGCCGAGGTTTCATGAAATGCAAGCAACAACTTTCCCTCCTATGCATACACTGGATCCACCTCACGTTGTCCGTCCCAAGACAAGTACTAAGAAAGCCGGGAGGAGACCAGATGTCACCGTCGTTCATCACTTGACTGTCAGTTGTCTCTTACGAAAATTGCTTTCGGGCTGGAGAGATGGCTCAGTGATTGAGAGCACTGACTGTTCTTCCAGAGGACCTGGGTTCAATTCCCAGCACCCACATGGCAGCTCACAACCATCTGTAACTCCTCTTTCAGGGGATCTGACACCCTCACACAGACATACATGCAGTCAAAACATCAATGAATATAACATAAAAATAAATCATGGTTTTTTTTTTAAAGAAAATAGCTTTCTTTCTAATTCACAAAACGTGTGATGACCATGACCATCACCAACAGTAGAAATCTATTGTGGGGGGCGGGGGGATTTAATGCCCTCCAGCATCCAAAAGCCAGGTTTTATGGTTGCTCAAACCTATACCCTTTTTGTGGTCTATCTCTGCAGGTCACCACTGTCTCAGCAGATAAGAGGTAACCAGGAACATAAAATATTAAAAACCCTCTTTAGCTGTTTTCTCCCCAATAGTATGATTACAAATTATCCATTAATCTGTCTGGTGACACAGGTGAAACCTCAGGACTTTGACGTGGGTGATGACATCAGATATTATTCAAATATCATCATGTTAAGTTATTGGGTGTGTGGTACCTAAGTTTTTCATAAAAGGTGTGGGAAACTATTTGATATTGGGGTTTTTTTGTGTGTTCGTTTTGTTGTTTTACTTTGTTTGTTTTGTTTTGTTTTGTTTTGCTGAGTCAGGGTTTCGTGTATTCCAGGCTAGCCTTAAATTTGTATGTACGAAGTTGATCGTGAACCTCCTTACCCTCCTGCCTCCACTTTCCAATCACTGGGACTACGATCATGACTGCTTTGAGGAGAAAGATGTACTGCTCTTAACGTTATCACAAGAGAGTGTCAGCTGTCCGAAAAAACCACTTTCTAGAGGGTAAAGATAGAGAGAAAATGCGAGAGGAGCCTGCATTTAAGGTCTAGAATTCAAAACCCTCGTCATCTTGCCTCTCATCTGCTCCAGTCTCAGCTTCCACAGGCTTCAAGCCCCAATTCACACAGAGCAAACTGTACTAACAGGACATAGACAGCAGGTGGAGCCAGAGACAGCATTATCGAACTTGCCTTCAACATGGCTTCCGAGGTCACCAACACAGGCAGAGCATACAGATCAGAAATATTTTGGAGATTCTGTAGATTGTCAACCTCCATTATTCAACATATTTTTCCAAAATTGTTTAGATTTTTTTTTTTTAGTCATTCCATCAGCCTTTAAGAATTCCAAAACTAGTTTTCTTTTGTATGATTGAAACACAAACATTAATACTGATCCTGATTTCTCATTGGCTGCAATGGACACCCGGGGATCATTGCAGACATGGTTAAAGATGACTTTAAATAAATCCAGTCACAATGGGGGAAAAAAGGGAAATCATCATTGATCTGTGCATTAAAAAGTGTCACAAAAATAGATGGTTGAAGAAAAAACACTTTGTGAAATCTTTGAGTCTTTATGAAAAAGCAAAATGATGATCTCAGAATCCTACATTGGATAGCAGTAGAGAAACTTGCTCCCCCCAATCCTTTTCATTAATTTCAGGATATTTAAATAAACTTTGCCATAAATTCAGGTTTTGCCCTTTTATAAGCATGGTCAGGAAAAGATGCAATTTAGTACTCATTTGGCACAGTCCTTTAGCTGATTCCGAGAACCTTGGGAATGTTAATTTCTGATTTATTATTTTTGCTGCAGGTAAATTTTGCCTTTACTAATAAGCCTTAAAAGCCTCAAGCCAGTACAGTCTCCATGGCTTGGTGGGTAAAGTCACCTGCAGCCAAGCCAAAGGACCCGAGTTTGGTCCCCAGGACCACATGGGCAAAGAGGAGAATTGTCTGCTATTAGTTCCCCTCTGGCCACACACATTCAATAACATGCAAACATATACAAACATAATACACACATAATAAATAAATAAGACCGTTTTTTTTAATTTAAGCCTGATTCAAATCACAAATATCTTTGATTTGAGTTGGTATTTCATTCATTTCTGTTACCAAAATTTCTGTGTTGTATATATGGAACAGTCACCAAGTACCACACATGCCAAAGTGTGTGCACGTTTATATGCCCACATAGATATGGTTAAATGTCCTGGTGTAATTGTTCTCTGTGATGTGAAAACCATGTAACAGGCTTTTGAATTGTATACCTATTTGCCTGCTTGTAAGGCTAAGTTGTGTTTGCAGACCCGTGCTTCTGTGATAGCTCGCAGTATATGCAAGCACTTGCAGAGTGTGGCCATCTGGCACAGAAACTAAGATTTATCATTTGCATTCCAGCAAATAAGCAGAATTTCATAACTAGGAACTAAAACATAATTAATGATTCAGTGGATTATCCTTCCCTGAACTAGCCATTAACCGGAGTAGTCTCCTATGCAGTTGTATGCATCTATAATTGCATACCTAACTTGTAATAATTCCCCAACTGGTACCCATTTACAGGATTCCTTGATTCTGTTTATTTACTCTCAAAATCAATTATGGCAAGAGCAAACCACATAGGCGCATTAAATAACTATATGAGAGAACTTAATAAATAATAACTGTTAGAGGCAAAGGTATCTTTACCAGATGTATACAATGAATTTCAGATGTATAACAAGACTATCAGGAATAAAATTAAAAACTATGGACACATGCATAGTAGGAATTCCTGTTACAACACAGAGCAACATGTAAAAGTAGGAGTTAGCTTGTATTGTGTATTTAAAGGCCAATAATACATGCATATGTCATATATGTATAGGTAAGTATTTATAGGGGATGTAAACCTCCCTATGTGTGTGGATTGGTGGATAGGTGATAAAGAACACATAGCTAGGCACGCATACACATTAACAAACATGTTGACTTTAACGTGTTTATCTAGCTTCCTAGGAATATACAGTATGCTTTTCAATAACAGAACTCTTGCCTTCTTTAATGTTTCCTACAATTTGAATAAGATGTTAAGGCCACTTCCATTCTCTTAGCTGTCCATAGACACCACTCAATCCTGAGATGTCAAGGAAACAATGTAGCCTGTCCTAGTACTAACAATGAGACTACAGAAAGAAGCAAATCGGGCTCTTTATAGACGTTTCATACTAGAGCAAAACACAAATCATTTTGGCATATGAGATCTTCATTTTTGTACAGATTTTCTTCATTCTGAAAGCCTTGCTGGTTACACTAATACAGGCAGCCCAGCCACTAAAAAGATACGAGAGAAAAGCTTTGCCACCAGGAGAGGTGCTTAGGGAGGCTGAGAGTAGCCGGCATCCAGAAAGCTTGGTGGAGGAGAGGAGGCGCTCAGAGAAGATTTTCCATGAAGTATGGGGACTCCTCAGCGTCAGAGACTGGTGACCAACCACTGCAGATGCTTTGAACCTTAACCCTCATGAGACTGGACCTGAAGGTGGAGAGGGTGTCCCTTCTATGACACCATAGACATTCAGGAGATCACAGAGTGAGCTGACTAGACTTGCTAGATATTTGACTTGTTTAGTCTGGTTCCATGGCTTTATACCAGACAGAGCTCATTTTGCATACTCGAAAGGCTCAAAGTTTGCATATGTTCATATTTTCATATTAAGCAATATTCTGTGGCACTCCAGCCAAAATATCAGACTTTTTAAAAAAAATACACGGTCCCCATCTCCCAGTAGTTTTTTTTGTCTAGACTTAGCATTGCTTTAACCAGAATTTCACCCACCAAATGTTTAAGGGAGACACTGCCGAGATTCACTACTGCAGCTCACCACGTGGTGGCGACAATGACTCTGGAGTCAGACACTAAGGTTAAATCTGAGGAGCTGATGAGCGGTGGAAATGTCACTGTGGATGAAGTTCTCAGTCCCTTCTACATTTCTCTGGAAGGCAGTATTTGTTACAGCAAGCACGCAGTTGTGCACTTATAATTATAGTTTTATGAACAGAACACGCATCATGGTTTATTGTGGCGTCATACGGTTGTTGATCGGTTCAGTTGCACTCTTCCTGTTGCTTTAGCGCTTGACACCGAGCATCGTTTAGGAAGTCATTCTTTACTTAAGTAGTTTTCCGTGCTACACTCTCTGCAGTCTTACACATTGTAAGTAGTTTGCTGACACGACATAGACTAGAACATGCTTCCATTAGTAATTGTAGGACATCGGTTTTACATACACAGGCACACTCACTCACTCACACAGAGTGCATACATGGCCCCTAAAGCTTCGATGACCCATAATTACAGCCCTGTCAGCTTCTATTCTGAGTATCATTGTCTAAGGCTAAGTAATCGTAGCCTTAAAGTCACTGTCTCTTCGGTAGGGGTAGGGGGATTGGTTTTTGTTGTTGTGTTTTTGTTTTCAATGAAATTTAAATACAGCCACATGAAAAGAGGAAATGGGACCTGAAGTGTGCATGAGGTCGAAAGTCAGACCTCCCATTTCTGCTATAGTGCCAGGAGCACACAAATACGAATTCCTCTCATCTCCACTCACTATCCCCTCAAACCCAAACTCATCTCCCCTACAATCTGTCCTCATTGACAACCTGAGTGACCCAGAGTGACGTTCCAAGGAGCAGTCCCAGGTGAGGTCCATTCTCAATTGCCCCAGGTTTGAACCTGCCCGTGAGCCTCGACAGCTTGGCCAGATTTGTTGCCTTTGATTTTCTTCTTCATTCTAAGATGATAACTTTGGGTAGGAGGACTTTTGCTTCTTCGTGAGATTATAGGACTTCAACCGTGCTAAGGGACCCATGCATAAATGCTACTTTATAATAGTCCCCGCCCACCCCCGTTAAAGGATAAACCATCCCGCCTCTCACCTATGAAACAAAGAAGTTGGAGACTGATGACCAAGCCCTTCTGAGATTGCTGTAGTTATCTGCAGGGAGAACTTGTGTTGAGCTCCTGAAGGTTCAGCATCAGTGCTTGGAGTCTAACTCACAGCGATGGCTTCGCTGTCATCATGTGGAAAGCATGGGAGAGGAGGGTAGCTGAAAACAGTCATGGCAGCCACCCTAGCAACTTCTCCAGCAGGAGTACCTTCATGGTTAAAATAACCTAGAGAGCTCAGAGAGAGCAGAACTTAAATGATGGGTCTGATCCTGAGCCCTGACTCGAGACATCAGTGCCAGGCTACGCCTTGCCTCCTGGCCACGCCTTACCTCCTGGCCACGCCTTGCCTCCTGGCCACGCCTTGCCTCTGATACCACCTTTATGCTGTTAACCCGCAGAAGTTGCTCATTTTTTTTCTCTCTCTCTCTCCTTTGCTCTGCAGGACCCGGGTCGGTGAGAGGAATCAACGGATCCGTCAGTCTGGCCGTACCACTGTGGCTGCTGGCAGCGTCCCTGTTCTGCCTTCTCAGCAAATGTTAATAGAATAAAAATTTAAAAATAATTACAAAAACACACAAAAATGCGTCACACAGATACAGAGAGAGAGAGAGTGCAAGATGGGGGGGAGACTTTTGTTTCACAAGATTGTGTGTTTATAAATGAAGGGGGAATATGAAAAAGGAAGAAAATACAACACTAAAAACAGTTTTAAGATCCTTCAATAAAAATCTGAGTATAATTTAGGGTGGGAAAGCTTCTCCCAGAATATGTGTCTATCTTCTAAGCAAATGACTGCTGTGTAAAGATTCCATCATGCTAAGGACATCTGATGTTGTACAAATGAGACTATTCAAGAAGTACCAGACGGATATTAACTCCCCCCACACTTTATCCTTCCTTCATCCATTTTCACCTGTGGGGAAAAAGAAGGTCTTGCCTTTGGTGTTTATATTTCCATAATCTTTTTTTTTTCTGTTTTTCATTTGAGCTGATGCGTCGCCATTTTGGACTATCAACGGAAACCTGTGTTGAGCCTTTCTCAGGCTCCCCTGCCTGGATCATCTTAACTTTTAAGAACGTCCCTTTTCCCCATCCAGTGTGTTCTATCCCCTCAGCACACCCATTCCAAATATCCCCCTTTTCTCTACCCCCACCTCCCTTTGCCCCAGCAACCCAGAACACTAGTCACGCCGCCAACTCTAGGAAGTACCATTTTCATCCTCTCCACTGTGCGCGTGTGCTCAAGTCTCTCGCTCTCACGTAGATGTACGTGTGTGTGAGTGTGTATGTGTCTTTCTCTAAAGCATGCCAGGGGAATGGTCCATGTGTACATAGACCCACTGTGCTGTAGATACTGTCCTGCATTGTAGTTGTGAGGTGCGGCTGTCACAAGTTGCTGGGGGAGACGGGCTGGGTGGGAGGCCAGGAGCAGAATTCCTCCCCCTTTCATGGCTGTCACATGACATCAGTGTGCATTCAAAACCAAGCTGTGCTCCTTCTGAGGGCAGGACCCCATACCCCTCCTGGTCTCATTTTCAGAACCCAGCTGGGAGTCACTCAGAATATCACTGTACATGAAAGTGCCTACTATCAATGGGGTGAGCAGACAGGGAACAGACCCGTGGCCTGGATAATATAACCTAAGGGAGGAAGATGGTCTCTGATTTCACTCTTAGTGTGCAAGCCTGGAGTATCCATCAGTTTCATAGCTTTATGAAGGCTGAGCCCCACTGCAGAAAGGAGCCGTGTATAATGAACAAACCTCCAGAAACAAGTGGTTATCCAAATGGTAACCCCTCCCCCACCAAGGGAAGAGGAGCCCAAGGTGACCCTAAGCAGGCCTGCTTTGCCCCTTCACTAATCTTCAAGTAACACCGCATTTGCTCCATAATGCCCTTAATTGGAGATTGTTGATCCAATAAAATATTGTGAATGAGACGTAAAATAGACAGATGCCCGAGTCTTCTGTTGAGGCTGCTAAAAGTATTGGTCATCACAAAATAGGAAATCCAGGCTTTGTTCTCCTTTGCAGATTCTTATCCTTGAGTTCAAGGCTGACGCTTTATGGGCTTCCTGCAGCACTGCTGATGCCTGTGGCACCATTGCCCATAGAGGCCAGTCAATACCCAAAGCCAGGCCACCGGGGCTCTGATTACCCTCACCTCCCTTACTCTGTTTAGACTTACATCTGTGAGAGTCCTCTTCACTCTAACGCTGAAAGCTGAGCAATGTGGGATGAGTCCAAGCAGAAGTATGAACATTCCAAAGCCCTACATCATCATATCGCCAACAGGGTTGGCCTAGGGGAGGTCTTACAGGAAGGCTGCCTCTCTGCATGTGGGTTATCTTTGCTAGGAAACCAGCCGCTGCTTTCCCTTAAAACTGTATAGAAGCATCCAAAGTGTTTCACCTTGGGAAAGGATGAAGGGTTATTGCTGAGGTCATAATGTGATGTTATCTCACAGAGTCATGGCACATCAAGTTGTCTAACCTTTGAAATAGCTGTCACATGATGCACAATGAAGGGAAAGAGGGAAGAATAGGAAGAAAAAGAGGAAGGAAGGAGGGAGGAAGGGGTAAAAGGAGGGAGGGGGGAGGAAAGAAGGAATTTGAGCAGAATTTTATATTTCTTCTAGCAAATTACATCAGTTTATAAATCTGTCACATCCTATCTTCATGGTTTGCAGTTTTGACATGATCCAGAGGACAGACAGGATGCATAAAAGTATTTATGAATGATCAAGAGATAGGATAGGGATTTCTATCCAAGAGAGTAGCTAGTAATACATAGGGAAGGGGTGCCATATTCCAATATGATACATTGGCAATCAAGGATTTCTCTAGAAGTCTATTCCTCTTGTACTAGAACTGAAGGATATGTGTTTGCCATGTTCAGAGCCTTCCACATCCTTAAGTAAAGTTTTAGAAGAGTGCATGCTGGTCTAGATAGAGCGAATAAGGAAGAGGGAGTTAATTCAGCATCATTTAGTATTAGTTTCCGAAAATAGATACCAGTGACATATCATAAGCTTTGATAATGCACCTGACCTATTATAAGGACAAGGTCTGGGTTTTTGTTGGAGGAATATCTCCTTTGGAAAGAATTCCTGGTCATTTCAATACCATATATTCTTTTTGTTTTATTATAATGGCCCATAGAGTAAACAGCTAACGATTCTTTTACAATGTGATGTTTGCCCATGTCTCCAGCAAGATCTGAGACCTTTTTAAGAATGTCTCTCCTCTGTGGAGAAAACCTAGGATTCACCGTAGGCCACATAGGTTTGAGAATGTTGCTAAGTCACATGCAGAGCTGAGGAAGAGTTCTTTGAAGCAAGATTAGAATCACTATAGGGCCAGATGGCCTACACCATGATGTCATACAACTGACAGGAAACTCCGTCCACTGATCTCACTTGTTGGGAATCAAAGTACTGAATGCAAACAAGTGATTGGAACAAATAGGTAGCATGGAGTGAAGGGCTGCAGCCATAAACCTGGAACGCTCACGGATTTCATATCCTTTGCATACAAAGTGAGAGTTATGCCACTCATAAGACAAAACTTCAGCCTCAGCTTTCAGTTTAAAAAGTAGAAATTACCTCTACCTCGGGCAGGCCCCAAAGGATAGCTTTCCTGGAGTCTACAACTGCAGAATTGTCTGTTCTCCTTGCAGTTGGTGATCAGAATGACTTCGCCTCCTGAGAGGTGCATTTGTCTTATGAAACTTAAAATCAATTTCTCCCAAAACAATAACTTATGGAAAAGTAGATGCGTTTTCTGTCTGGAAGGATTTTTTCCCCTTAGCTCTTGTGTTCTCTTCCAAGTCAGACAAATATGTTTCTCCTTACCATGAACTTTTTTTTCTTTAAATTCATAGACAACTGAGGCTATTCAAAGAGACCTTATAACAATACTCGTGATTTTTATGTTCTTGGAGGACCGAAACAAAAGCGTGTTTCTACTCCAAAGATGGACTTTACCTCCTCTGCCTACAAAACTCAACTCCTCAGCATGAAACTGCTTTTTGAGTCCTTTCTTCTCTGCCCTCAGTCACAGGGTCCTCTCCAAGATGACTACCATGTGACATCTTTTATTGGCTAGTCTTCCTAAAGTTTTAATTTTGTTCTTTACAGGCTTTGGGTTCTTTGTGCAAAAAAAAAAAAAATTTTATATGTGTGTATATGTATTGTTTTGGATCTTATCTTTACAAATGATATATTTGCAACAATGTATGTATTATAAGAAAACTTTAGAACGATGGTTTAAACTTAAAAGGAAGAGAGACATTGAATTTGGTTTTTTTTAAAAAAAAGTGCTAGGCTTCATTTAGAAAAACGTGGATGCCCTTCTGTCCACTTTGTTATTATTTGTTTAAAGGAGATTTGCTTAAAAGACCACCTGCTATAGGATTAACCATGTCCTCATGTTTTTCTTTATTCTCACAGATTCTCAGCCTAGATTTAGTCTTGGTTCCTCTGTAAACTGCCAGTTTTTATAACAATGTAAGAGCAGTGTTACATTTGACCTAAAAAGCTATTAAAACTCTGAAGACAAATAAACACACCAGAAAAAAAAATGTGAGATAGACCCCAAGTTAAGAAACACAAACCTACTTTAGGAAATCTTTCGTGCTTAAGTATTAAAAATGTTTCTCCTCCAGAGACTTAGTCTGCCCAAGTGATGTAAATTCCCCATTATGGTTGACATCATATCTGTAAACATCTCACTAAATGCAAAGTGAAGTTCGTGTTTACGTGCATACCAGTGGGAAGGAAAGTAAACCACCCTCGTTTGCATTTAGCTATGCTGTTCAAATGTCACCAACTGAACCTCAAGAAGGAATTTGGTTTTGCCCACAGTGTATATCACGTTCTTCTTGGCGAGGCGGCTGGCGTTAAGATTAGGTTTAGGTTTAGCATTCACTCCAGCGAAATGTTTATGGATATTGTAGAAAACTTATTTTAAAATCCTGACTTCTCGTCAGCGCATTTGCATACTGTGCTGATTAATAAATTAGGCACCAATCATGTGTAAATCAATGTAAATCACTAGTTTATGTACATAATATAAACTATGTAAACTTCATTTTTTCATGCAGAGCCCAAGTTCAGCTAAACCTATAAATCTTAAAGAAAAAGACGTCAAAATAAGAAGAACAAAAGCCAAAGCTTTTTGCAGGTCAGTGGTCTTAGAAGCAAGCCTGACATGGTTACAAATGTGGTTGCCTTAGCCAAAGGAAGCAGACACCCAGAACTTAGAGGCACTTTTAGCCAAGGACAACTGGCTTTCTTTGCTCCTTCTGCCTCAGGGGAGATTCTCCAGCCTGACCCAACCAACCCTAGGCAAACGGAAAGAAAGAGGACCAGGACAGGAGACTCCTGGACCCCGGTTACTGGTTTCTTGCTAGCTAATACATACTATATTGCGTCTTTATTGAAATAGCTCCAACAGATTCACCAGTACTTACATGAACAGATTATTACACACTCCCCATTTTTTGGACTGATTTACACTTAACCATCCTCAGAAAGTATCTTTTTCATCCTAATTTGAAATATATTATATCCTTGAGAAATATCTTGCTGAATCTCCCTGCATCATCATCATCATCATCTCATCATCATCATCATCATCATCATCATCATCATCATCATCATCATCATCATATTTTCCCTGGCAGCCTTGTGTATCTACATGCCTACGGATTAAAAGTAAGATCCAGAGTCATTTGAATGAGAATGTCACTCCCAGGTGTATCTCTTAACCTTTCTGAAGTACCTGCTGATTTAACAGTGTCACATACACCTTCACTCTCATCAAAACAACTGCTAGACTCATCAAGAGAGATTCTATGAATGTCCTACCATATTATTGTAGAAAGATATTTGGGTTACACCGAGGCTTATATTCCTCTACCGAGGACAAAAAGCATCTGTGACATGAAAGGTGTATCAGGATTGGAGTCAGGAAAACGGGGCTGTTGCTTTGGATCTTGCCACACAAAAAGCCGTGAGATGCTGACATAGACAATGTTAATTCCCATTCCTGAGTTTTTAGTTTTCTCATCTGGAAAGTCGAGAATTCAGACCGACACTTCATGGTCTCTCCCACCTCTAAACCCTCTGATTCTGACTATAAATTAAAATTCATTAAGTGCTGCCACCCACGAAGAGCCATTTGCTGGTCTCTGGTTGTCTCTAAACCCAGCCCCCCTCAGTCTCCACAACATAGCACCTTCTAGAACCACAGGGGCTCTGGGCCGATTCTGTAATTCTTTTCTGGGCAAAATTTCTTAGCGATACAGAGGAAGGGCATTTTCATATTAACGCGAGGGCGCCGAAATAGCTGAGGTGGCTTCCTTGTTCGTAATATTGGGAAATGTAACAGTTGAGCTGTAGCCTAATAGCCTTTCACGGGAAGGAAAAATGGCCAGATTGGGCTTTATGTACGTAACAAATGAGGAAGTTGCGCATGTGAGAGGAAATATCAGCTTTCTCTTATCCTTGGCCAAGTGCTTCATTATGGTAAATGTGTGTCACTGGGAGTTGTCGGCTGGCCCCAAGCAAGTTCAAAAAAGGCTGTTTTGTGAGAAATAGGAAAAAGAAGGGATTTCTTACAGACGTTTCTTGAAACTTGACTAATAAATAGACTGTGAGATCGACCAAGCGGTTACAGAGAGGCTTTTTTTTTTTTTTTTTTTTTTTAAACAGCTTGAATTGGTACAGTTTGAAGCAGCCATGAGTGAAACAGGGCACAAAAGCCTATCGGGAGGCAGGGTTAAAAGAGAGTGAGAGATGTAAAAGCTAAAACCAAATGTGAAAGTTAAGTTTCCAGAAAGGGAGGAGGTCAAACAAGAACAGTTGCTGGAGCAGTCATGAAGGGATTGTTCTGTTGGGCCACATACTGAGCAGACTCAGCACAGGTCCACTTGTGAGTCCCACTCTGTCTTCAACATTCAGCTCAACACCTTGCCCGGTCACCTTTTTCATGCATCTCCCCAAAGAGCACAAAGAATAGGGCTCTCCTGGACACCGAAGAGCAGAGTTCACTCATCATCACTCCGGCGTTAGGATCACTGTTGAGATGAGGATGCGCAGTGGGTTTCTGGTACTCTGGACACTCTGTAAGGGGGAGAGAGACCCGCCCACCCAACACCTCCCCAGTCCCATCGATCTTTCCTAGGCACAGCTTTTTGGATGGTGCTCGTGGGTCCACCCGACAGCTACATTCTTCCCAACATAAACCCTCCCTGTGTAATATCTAGGCACAGTTAAAAAACAAAAAAACAAAAAAAATCTGCTTCTTGCAAATGAAGAAAACTCCCAGAGCTAGCTAGCTTCCTGGCATACCACAGCAACCCTCGCCACCCGTCAGGAGCCTCTTCTGAACTCCCTTACCTAAGTCTTTGCTCTTCCCCAGAGCATGAACATGGTTCCTCCTGGTGAACTTTGGCCACGTTCTGCTCCATAAGTATTTGCTGGGAGGGGGGAGGCTAAAGGGAGGAAATAGAAAGGGAGGGAAGGATACGTCCCACTTCTCCCCAGCCCTGCTTCACCCCTCCCTTTCCATTTGCTCTCCTGAAGGTTGTATAAATCCTGTTCTTGGTTAGACGTCTCCTCATTAACAGTGTTATATACATATAAATATATATATAAAATATATTCCTTTTTCCAGCCCTGTAGACATGAACTGATCTTCCCTTGACGATATAAAAACATGGCCATTTTTTGGTTCGGTTGATTTGTCGCTCAAGTTACTTTATTTTTGTTTATTGGGTGGATATTTTTTCCCTGAATACTAGCTCTGTGAAGGAAAGTTAAAAAAAAGCGCAATGTGTGTAAAAAAAAAAAATTAAAATTAAAGAAAAGCCTTTTTTTTTCCTTTTTAAATGTATTTAAATTCTGGTTCTCTCTTCTGTTACTTTACACGTATGAATGCTCTGCTCTTCTGTGATCTTAAAACAAAATGAAATAAACGTGAAAAGGAGATGTGTCTTGGTTGACCTGAATCCACATGATCTTGCGCGGTTGGCTGCGCTGTTTCTCGAAGGCTCTGGTGAATGGCTCGGGGAAACGGAGCCAATGATAGCAAACACCAAGCATGGGAGAGGTAGACAAAATACTGGAAAATCGCTGCAAGCAAGGCTTTCTGACAGTGCTTCCTCGGCAGAAGTGAATGCACTATTTACCATAATTGTCTTCCCTTAAGAGAAAAAAAAAAAAAAGAGGGGGGAGCTGATATTTTGTTTTCCTCTGTCTTCCTTCAGGGATAATGAGAAAAATATGGGCAGATTACCCAGAGGGAAGCTGCAGCGGAGGGAGGGGTCGAACAGCTCCTGAGTGAGAGACCTGGGATTGATCTTTGGGCTGTGACCTCAAGACATCATCTTGTCCTTTCATTAATGTCTCCATGTCTGGAGTTCTCTTTCAGGGTTAGCTTGAATGAGATCCCCAAGTGACCTTCCAAAAATCATCCATTGTTTCTACTTAGGAAAATACAGTATGCTCTCCATCCTAGCTTCACGAGATAGTCACAGCATCTTCACAGCATCCTTACAGCATTGCCTTGGGTCAGACAGAAGCTAGCAAGAGAAAAAGAAGAACTGGGCAGTTTACAGTTGAATAAAACCTAGGCTGGCTAATTGTTTATTGAAATGACCGAGAGGGTCCGTAGTTTGTTTTTCGGAGTTCAATCAGGTGAGAATGGATCCTAACTTTGCTCTTTCACAGGGCAATGAAGGAGTAAGCCCTTAAATGCTTAGCTCCCACAAAATAAAAAGGATCTCAGGGAAAACAAAAACAAAAACAAAAATCATGTCCTTCTGCCTTCTGGCTCAAGAAGGCAGCAGAGAGATGCAGTCTCTACATATTTGAATGTCATTTAAAAAAATCATAAAATGCCCTCTATAACGAGTTTTTCAAACTCAGGGTTAAAGATTCAGCACTCAAACAAGGATGCCTTGGTTCACACACCAGCTAGAAGTTTGGGGGAGAATGATAGCCTTTAGTTGTGATCATCTGACTGCACTGCACTGGGGGAATGACTGGTTCTGGCTGAATCTCCAGGCTCAGTAGTATGCAAGAATGACTAGAAGGACTCAGGAAAGCCTTAGCTCAGGATTTTATTATTGCAAAAAGGTACACACAGAACCAGTCAAAGGGGAGATCTGCGGGATGCTGCACATGAAGGTACGTTGACCCTGCTCACGGTGTGAGGCACCATAACTCTCCTAACACATGGACATATTCTCAACCAGTGAAAGTCAACTGAGTCTGGGTGTCAGAAATGTACTAAGTGCTGTTGCTCCTTTTGAGAGTTCATTACATGGGTATGGGAGACTGCTCTGCAGACACAGGCTGGAATGCAGCCTCCAACTTTCTATGGTCAGGCTGATACTGTAACCCACAACGATACTGGCCCAATTACCTCAGTTCTAGCTTGGTCATCCTCCAGATGCTCATTAAAATAAACCATCAGGCGTGCTCCAAAAGAGTCCAACATCAGTAATGAGGAAAAGAACAACTGTCACATGGAAGATCTTAAAGACTCCAGGACCTGACAACAGAATTCAGTCAACCTTTATTATTATTATTATTATTATTATTATCATTATTATTATTATTATTATTATTATTATTATTATTATTATTTAACTTTGCATTAGCCACTTTTGCAAAAATCATTTGGAGTCTTTAAATTTTCTCAGATGACCTGAGGGTATTTTTTTTCCCTTTAATCCACAGAATCATCGGGATGTGAAAGCAAGCACGGCCCCTTGAGTATTTGTCATCACTATAGGCTCAAAGGAAATTCTGTGATACTGCTGTCTTTACATGCACCTGTTTAAAAACAAGTTTAACACAGAGTGTGAGAACCGTGGGTTAAGGGAGTCTGTGAACCTCAACTCCTGAGGAAGGGCCTGATCTTCCCCACTTGTGATCCTCTTATACTTAACCTGATGCTAAATCTATAGTTTGAGCTTAACAATTGTCAAAGTACCATCAAATATTGTTCAGCTCCTCCCCAAAAGCTGGAACCTGTGAGACTTGTTTTTTTTTTTTTATCAGCCTCTGTCAGGTTATCACTGTAGGAGATTCCTGAATCCACAGCTACGAGACAAAAGATTGATCCTTCCCTGTCTTACAGAACACATGGAAAACACAGAAGCCACAATCCGTCAATCTGAAGAATCCAAAGCCGTCTCTCCACTTTGCCTCTTAAATTATTTTCTTTTTCCCTTAAACTAGTCAAAGCTTTGTTCTGATAAAAGGATACCAAATTGATGAAGGTCTGAAAGCCAGGAATTGGGCTCTGAAACATGTACTGGGAAATGTTGCCTCAAGTAAGCAACTTTCTCACATCCAACATTTCTCCAGAGGGCTGACTAGTTCTTGAGTTTTCAAAATCATGACATTTGTTTATTTATTTTCTCTGAGGCAAAGTAAAACTTTAACTATTTTCTCTTTACTTTATATTATTCTGGGTCCCCTTCCTTATCTGTGCCTGCCACCCACACCAAAAAGCTTCTGGCTTCTTTCTGGCAATAAAGAATTTTTTGCCTATTTCCCAAAACACAAACAAAGAAAACCTCTGAGTTTCTGTCTACCCAAAGAAGACAATTCCCCAAGGGTGCACAAATATCAGAAGTAATGCTAACTAGAAATTTAAGAATGAAGAAAACATTAGATGAAGGGAAACAGATTATAGACCCGAGTAGCGCCTGTGTGAGTCACGTGATGCTACCAGGCCAATGCAGGACCTTCTCAGCCATCAATACAGGGATTCTACCCAGAGTCCTTATAGTAGCAAGTCAGTCTCTACATCCTTAGACTCTGAGGCCTCTCTTTTCTCATGATCTTTTGGCTTTTAGAAATTAGCACAACCCACACGATGGAGACTTATTCTTAATTCTTAACAAGAAACGGGTTAGGGGTCTATACTATATCAGAAGACTACAGGGACTTTGACTAACATTTGAGCAAATCCTTGTTTTTGTTTTATTTTGTTTTGTTTGTTTGTTTTTAAGGTTCTAAATTTTATTACTGGACAAACCTCCTAATTTAGACACGAGCAAGTCTCCAGGTTAAAAACTCCATCTGGTAAGACTGATCGATGACCACGGTTCATTATAAACCCTCAGTCTTGTCGTTCTCCTTGAGTGTCTTCTCTTATAGAGTTGCACCTGATTTTGTTTCCAGTTTGCATCTGAATCCACTGAGGAACAGGGCCATTTTGCTTTTGTTTCTTGGCCAGGAATCGCTTGATTCTGAACATCTTGTGAGAAGACATGTCGAGGAGCTGAATCAGGTGTACCACACATGCTGGCAGAGGAAAGGAGAAGAGCTGAGAAAATTCGTAAATGAAAGAAATCCAACAAAATAAAAATCTCATAACCAAGAGACTAAGAATTCTTTCTAGGTGGGGGCATTGCCTCTATGCAAAAAACGCTTCGGTCATGCATTCGAAAACTCCCCCGATAAGCCGTCTTTGTCAGTATAGACCTTGGGAAGGGGAGGGAAGAGGACCAGGAGTTTGATACACAGTGAGTATAAGGCCAGCCTAGGCTAAATAATATCACATCTCAAAAAGAAAATAGAAAGAAAGAAAAGGAGGGTAGAAGTGGGAGGGAGGAGAGAGGAAGAAAGTGCCTTATAATTCTGAATCTAATCAGCCTCCCACCACTTTACCTTTCCACAGACCCCGCCCACTACAGTGGTGCCTGGCGACTATTGGTCAGGCCAGGTTAGTTAGGGAGCCCTTCATCTCTCCTGCTGTGCACCCACAATCCACAGCTTTCAGCGTGGGTCTTGAGGATAATGACTGGTACAACCTAGAAAGACAAACCAAGAATCCCAATTAACTGATGCTGCCTCGCACCTTGAATGCACAGAAGAGAACGAAGAAAACAAGTCTCCGAAAGCGGCTAATGTTGAGAGCACAGGCCCGTGCCCTCTGAAGACATATCATCTCTCTCGCTCGAAGCACTCCATGGGAAACAAGCTCCTCACCTTCTCAAAGAACTTTTGAAAATATGAAATAATGAAGCAAAGGTTAAAATAAAAATCCCCGGTGGTTACAGTCACAGTTCCCATTAACATTTTAAATGGTTATTTTTAATGGTACATTTAACTAAAGCTAACTTATCCATGGGAAAAGAATGTGGCCATTAAGACCGGCATCTGTTGAACAAACTGAGGTTCCACATTCGGTGGTGCATGATTTTATAACAGCAAGAATATTACATGCTAACAGCAGACTCATTAGCATTAATTGCTGCATTTAGTCCCACTTAAAACCTCCTGTATCTATAACATTTGCTAAATGCATCATCCATTTTGGAAAAAGAAATAACCTAAAATGTTATCCCATGAGTTACAATGGAACTAAACCCAGGCAAGCGGGTATAGAGATGAGAGCACTGATAATCCTCCACTAACGATCCGACAATGAAGTAGGAACACTGTAGCTCATGGGAAACTCAACTTGACAAGATGAGGTAGCGCGGCTGTCCTCCAATGGGAGGTGAGGAGAAAGTCTTGAGAGATCTGACTACAGAGATGACAAACACTCTCTCCAACCATTTGCTCATTCATCTTCTGATCTCTCAGGTGAGGGATACCTGAGGACCAGGTCACATTCAAATCCAGGAACTTTCTCCAGCAAGCTCCTGTCTCATGGAGATCTTATCTCCCAAGAGACAGACTTTTGACATCAATGTATGACAATATTTTCATGACCCTTTCACAGACCTTGCTATCTGGGCAACCAGACTTTGTCAAAAGCTGAATGGAGGAGGGGTTGGGGTTACTAAGATACGAAGTGATGTCCTGAAACCCCTCTTTGAATACAAAAGGAAGATTTTTCCAAGTCCTTGCTACGCGTAGTATCTTACCATGTTCTTTTTCCTTAAAAAATTCATTCTAAGTTCTATTTTATTTTCCTCAGTCTCTTTCAGAATATAACACACACACACACACACACACACACACACACACACAGAGAGAGAGAGAGAGAGAGAGACAGAGACAGAGACAGAGACAGAGACAGAGACAGAGAGACAGAGGCCTCAATATTAGTAGAGTTGTGGGGTTTTGTTTTTTTGTGTGTTGGTTTTTGATTTGGCTTGGGTTTGTTTTGGTTTGGTTTGGTTTGGTTTGGTTTGGTTTGGTTTCGTTTCGTTTCCTTTCGTTTTGTTTCGTTTGCCTTTCAGACCCACATTGTCTTCCACCAGAATTTACCTCCTGTCATGGAAAATGTATTTAGAGCATTGACTAGCATGCTGTTAGGACACCATCCATTCAGTCCCTTCTAACTCCTGTACTTCTCTGGTCCATGGAATTTTCCGAATGCTTTTCTGAGTGCTGCAATACTGTGGTGAGCAAAGATAAGTACTGATCTTACCTTCTTCTTACTCCAACTTCAAGTTGAAGAGGACGCTCAAAACATAAGAGTAAGGCAGAATTAAGTTAGCCAACCAACACTTTCTATTGACAGGCTTAGCCATGACTCTCATGAGTAGGATTAGCATGCAGATGAGATGAGAAATCTGCAAAGCAAAGAAAGTCTAAACTGCATCACAGAGATGCAGAGCTCTACAACTGTTGAAAGCTGATTTAAATAAACCATTGGGATGCAGTGGAGATGGCTCCATCAGTAAAACCCTTGCCTTGAAAACAGAAGGGATTGAGATTGAACACCCAAACCTACTTGGATGCTCACACTTGGACCAGACGAAGGCTGTGCTATGTTGAGCCACACTTGGGGAAGGCTCTGCCATTTCCATAGGTCTGAGGCTTTGGGATCCTCGACATGTCTGTGTCTGTGTCCATAATGCACTCAGGATTTTATCCACTGCCTACAATGATTTCAATGTGTTGCCCTTAAAACATGGTTTGGGAACTTTACCCTCAACAGCAGTTTGTATGGCAAGTCCAAAACTGTGGTGATTATATCTTAAGAATAAATAGTTAAATGTCAGACATCAACAGGGACTCCATCTTTGACTCTCATCTCAGAAACAGAGGCCAAAGCTTTCTATATGTTATACATTAGTCTGTGCTACTCTGTTGTAGTGGCACAAAGTAGATGGAGTGGAATCCAAATGTACATCGATGCCCCTCCATACCTTGCCCACACATATTACACTGACTCTCAGCACAAGGGAAAATTACCACTTGGAAGATAAGCTGTGGGAAGAACACTCAGTGAAGCAGAGCCAGTGGTTTCCACAAGGACTTCTATCTCACTGCCTTAGGCATCCCGGCACAATTATATTCACAGACAATTCATAGTGGAGCAGTAGCAGTTAGTCTGTTTCCCAATTGAGGAAACCCAAGTTCAGAAAACTCTTATTTGGGGTGACACAGTCATCTGCACAGGGTAACCACAGACCTACTGGATCTTTTGTGCCTACCATGTGGTTTTTATCCACTACAGACTTCTCTATCCTTGTGAAGTCTGGGAAGCAGATGCTCAGTAACCCATCTGAACACACTTAGAGAGTGATACTAACTAGGTTGCACCTCCTAGGGTTTATACATCATCACCTTAACCTCCAGTGCCTTTGTTTGCCTCTCAGTGCATGGGGGGGGGGCAGAAACTCTAAAGAAGGAACTGAGGTGGAAGCTATAAGCAGGGGCTAAGAGACTAAAGAGCTGTCTCAGCACAAGTCGCTTTTCCAGAAGACTCTAGTCATTGCACCTACATAGCACCACGGGCAGCTCGAAACCACCTGTAACTCTGGTCCAAGGGGATGAGAGAATAAGCAGAAACAACAACAGAAAACAACTGTTTGCAAGCCGACTGTTGTCCTTAGACAAGAGGAAGAAACAAAGAAGCATCAAGAATGGACCTGGTGCAGACACAGCACGAAAGTGGCCACCAGCCCACAAAGGACAGAGACCTCAAGAGAAACTTAGACTATAGACACCTCGGTGACTTTCAGCCTTCTTTATTTTATTTTATTTTATTTTATTTTATTTTTGACTTTTGGGGTTTTTTTAGAGGAGTGTTGTTTGTTTGTTTGTTTCAGATTCCCAAAGTATTTTTCCCCATTTAAAGTGCTTTTCTGCAACACAATCCATTGGCTGCAATGGAAAATGGCTTGTCTCCAAGATGAATTTCTATCTTCAGGTATCCTTGGCCCTGTCCAGAAGGAGGCTCCCTTCCTGAGAGGGGCCTCTGAAAGAATCTTGATAACGCTGAATCAGGAGATGCCCATTCCACCCCTACAACCAGCCCACAATGTGGTAAAATAAGCTGTATTGACCAAAACATTTTCATGAAACCATTTGTTATGGTAAATGAGTTTGGGCACCACTGCCCACACCCATCTGCAACAATTAATCTCTTGCCAGAACAGTTTTTATCATCCTGTCCAGGCTTTTGAAATGTGACCTTCATCTCCAATTTTGGAATCAAATTCAACAGTGTTGGCAAAATAGTAGTGACTAAGGCTGGTGTCTAGAAAATTCCTTTCAACCATTTTTTTACAGCTTGCATCGAGATCAGGCCAACACAGACCCAGCAAAAATCTCCTTTTGTTGTGTCGAAGAAGACAAAAAGGGAGGAGTCAAGGGTTACAGATGTGACTCCAAAGAAGCGATGTTTGTGGCTTTTACAGGTTAGCTTTACTGTTGTTGTTGTTGTTGTTGTTGTTGTTGTTGACGAATAGGTGGCAGAAGCCCTGGAAAAGTATTTGTCACATGCAATTGGATTCTTTGCAGCTACACTTCTATTTCCCTACGGGTCCGTGAGTCCATAAAGATCAGCGGTGAGGGGGAAAGATTTCGTGTGACTGTGCATGAATCAGAACAAAAAGATGTGGCCGATGGTGGCAGGGAAAGACTGGAGTTAATAAGCTAGCATGCGCGGGAGGATTCTATCAGGCACAGGGATGGATGACATAATTGTTTTCTGCCTCTAATGATCTCAGTGATGTGGGATACAAGAGAATATTAAAACAAGACAGAAAGATGGAAACTCATTTTCAGCAGCTG
This sequence comes from Mus pahari, assembly GCF_900095145.1. Taxonomy (NCBI): domain Eukaryota; kingdom Metazoa; phylum Chordata; class Mammalia; order Rodentia; family Muridae; genus Mus; species Mus pahari. The sequence continues at coordinate 37,028,055 of NC_034601.1, forward strand.
TCAACCAAAATGGGATGTAAACTAGGAGAGAGGCATATTGAAATGTTCGCAGGGTTCACTTCATCAAAATGAGCCTTTACCTCTCCCGGATGTCACGCCCTCCTTCTCTTGAGCGGAAGCAGCCTCCCTCCCGCCCCCGCCCCCTCCCAAACTGTTGCTCCTTGTATTCTTCCCACCACCTCTTCTGTCACTCCAGTCTCCCGTCACTGTCACCTTGCTTCTCTCCCTACTTAACATCGTTCATTTTTTTCCTAATCCTGTCTTTTCTCGCCACAAACATCATGTTTTTTTAGTCTCTTTCCTTTCTTCTCTCTATCCCCCCTCCACCACCCTCACTTCTGTCATTAATAAGTAATTGAGTGAACCTGGAAACCCTTTTTGTGATCCCAGGAGTTGAATGGAGACGAAAAAAAAAAAAAAAAAAAAAGTCCCTATGAAAAGCACTCCAGTGTCCCCGCCCCGCCTCGGGTACGGGTGGACTGTGGCGTCTGCGAAGGCGCGATGCTTGCACGTGCCACGAGGGGGCAGAGGTGCGCGCCAGCGAGCCCGCACCGCCATCCAGAGCGGCAGGAAGTGCTTGGAGGGCGGGCGGCGGCGGCTGCTCCCTTGGCGTCACCCATCACCGCCGCTGACAGCCGCGTAAGGTTTCCGCCTGCTCCCTGGACGTCCAGGGATGGGCGCGGCGAAGAAGCAAAGGATTCCTGATGCATGCGGGAGGGGTGAAGCCTGCCTCAGGCCAATACAGATAGATCTTTTCCCCGAAACAAAGGAGGCAGTGGTGCTGTTATGATCAGAACATCAAGAAGCATAGCTGGGGGAGCCCCTAGGAGCCCAGCAGCCTACCGAGGTCCCCTTTGGTTCCCTGCCTTCCCCGCCTGCGATGCAAGGGGGAGGGGGGTTCACATTCCTGAGCTCCTCAGTCCCCTTCCCAGGTAGCTGGAGCCGTCATCTTTGTTAGCCAGGTCACTGTGAATCCAAACAGCAGCTTGCTTGGCCTTTTGGGTGTCAGGCGAGATTAGAAGTAGCCCACAGGCACGTTGTAGGGGAAGGATTGATTAACATTCTTCCCCTGCGGGTTCAGTTTCCTGCAAATCGCAGTAGGCTCAATTCAGCAGCAGATGGCGGTAACGCTTCTGTCAACCTGAGGATTCTCTGTGGCTGGACACACAAGACCGCACACGCACACGCACACGCGCACACCCCTCCACCCCACCCCACACCATGCATCACACACCACCACGCCTTAAGCAAGCACACTTTGAGAGTCTGGAGCCCCACAGGGATTCTGATCCCTCAAGTATATTTCCAAAGCAGGATAAAGAGAAAGACCACAATGATGGCACAGTAATAGCCATTTGTTGGCCGCTCTGAGCCAGGTGTGCCCTGCTTTTACAAGACGGGTAGTAAAATAATGGTGTTCAACTTTAATAAGATGAGGTAAGGTTAGTTAAGAAATTAACTGCCTGCATTTTCCTTGCCGTTAAGTTGTGAGAATACACAGATGCCTTTTCCATTCAAAGAAGGTAACTAGGCCTGGTTCTCTCCCTCTCTCTAGAGGAGCAGCCGGCTCTTCATTTATTTAATTATTTATTTATTAGCTTTTAAAGGATTAGAATTATTCGACCGACCGCTTTTAGACAGGATTCCTCCTGTGCTAACAGTGCTTTAAAAATGGGAATCTTGGTGTAGCAGTCTGCCTTCACAGCTTTTCCCAGAGGAAACAGCACCAGACGCTGCTTCTCAAGGGTGGTCAGAGATGGGACCCAACCGAGAGACCGGTGCTACTGTAGCGTGGAAGAAATGGCTTCCTAGCTGTTGCAGGACTGTTGTGCCTTTTGCATAGCCCCTTCACGGGACTGCTTTTCACCCGATCAACCCTGTCACACGTTGGAGCTAGAAATCACTGTGTTTCTATGAACCCATGAGATACAGGGACAATCTATCAGAGAAAAGGAAGGTTGACAGAGGCTGGAGGGGAGGGGACTACTGAGGAATAAGGATTTGGGATGGGAAGAAAGGCTGAATAAAGGGTGTGGCCAAGAGGCAGCACACATATTCCACACATCTGGGTGGGAAACAGAGCACTGAGTTACTTGAGACCAGAGGTATGGGAGCTATATGGTGACGGTCCCATGAAGGAGTGTGACAATGAAGCAGAAAGACTCCTACACTTGGTCAAGGAGAAAAATAGGAGCCATCTACACAAGGTCCTCCTTTGGGAATGCCCCCAGGTCCCAGAGATTCATGTATGATTTTATAGAAGAAAAAAAAGATCCTGAAACATGACTAAGTTTGTGAGAAACAAACTTTGATTTTATTTTACTTACACAAGTTAGGAAATCTCATTTTGTTTCAGTATCCAAATATCTGTAGTACCATCATGCACAGGGGACTTCTTGTTTTAAAAATCTTATAAACTTTATTATAAAAAGTCTTGCAAATCAATAAAAAAATCACACAATAAAGTAAACCAGAGATTTTCTTGGGCTAAATTTGCCTTTTGTAACAGCCTGCTCAAGTGGGCACAATGATCAGAACATCAGTTAAAGAACAGTGATCATGACCATACAACTGGTAAGCATCAATAAAGTCAAGATTTGGGTACAGGTAATTTAATTTATTTTTTTTAAAGAGGAATTATATACTGTATAGTCTTTTTCTGTAAGACCTGAATCAAAGAACCAAAGTAAATATTATTGGTAATAGAACCAATCAAAATCAAAATCACAGGCTCCCTGATTATGCAGCAAGGAGCACTGTGTCCCACGGGGCAGCGTGAAGACACAGAAGGGAAACCGGATGGAGAAGGACTTCGAGATGCTCAAGATCACAAGCCAATACTGAGAACCCATTAAAGCCTGAAAGGAATTTAAGGTAGGTATGTCTATTAAGTGCAATGGAAAACTCTGTGCCAGAGCCAGATCCCTGTTCCTAAAAGCAAATAAGATGACAGTGATGATGACAATGACAATTGGCAGACTTTATGTGGAAATTTCAAAGAGTTGGGAGCAACATCCTTCCATTCTGACGCTCATTGCTTACTTTAATTGTGTAAACCTCTCTCTCTTTCTCACTTTCTCCTTTCCTCCTCTTTCTCCTTTCTCTTCTCTTCTTCTCTCTCCTCTCTCCTCCTTTCTCCCCTCCCCTCTCCTTTTCTCTTCTCTCCTCACTTCTTCTTTTCTCCTTCTCCTTCTCCTTCTCCTTCTCCTCCTCCTCCTCCTCCTCCTCCTCCTCCTCCTCCTCC
>NC_034601.1:37032846-37034955 GCF_900095145.1 Mus pahari
CTCCCTCCCTCCCTCCCTCCCTCTCTCTCTCCCCTCTATAACCAGAATAGACCTTGAATATTCTAAGGTGTGTTTCTGCCTCTGAGACACCAACATGAACTCCTACCACAGTTTGATAGTTGGTTTCTCTTCTAGGTCTACTCTCCAAAAAGCAGTCCGAATGCCAGTTGTGTGTGTGTGTGTGTGTGTGTGTGTGTGTGTGTGTGTGTGTGCGTTTTTTTTAAGCGAATCAGTTTTTGCATTTCATTTATACCATCTGTGCTCATTAATATTCTACTCTATGCCTGCATGAGGTTTCAGAGCAGATTATTATTTATTTACACAAATAACATCCAAAACTCCCCTTTGCTCCAGTTCTAATGCCTGGGGCAACATGGTGAAAACCAGATGTCATCTTCGATGTCAGAGAGTTTTTAAATAGGCGAGGAACCTGGACACATAAACCTGGGATTTTTATGTCGAGACAGGCAACTGTGGCCCCGTGCCTGGCTTCAAATCCAGAAGGGTCCTTGGCGATTCTGAGTCTTCTTGTTGCTTCAGATGCAAACCGAAGACAAACCTCCCACGTCAGTGTCTCCGACCTCGCTCTCATTTGGTTCTATTCAGCTGTGTTTTTTTTTTCCCAGCTCCTTGACACTGCTGTCCTTTCTAAGCTGCTCCAACCTGAAAGGCTTTGTGCTTGTTGTATCCCAGTTCTTTGTATGCATGGCCCAGAACATCACTAAGTACCTCCTTGAGACAAAAACCTCTCCACAGAGTTAGGAAGCCACCATTTTTAGATTGCACTTACGATTGTGAGGGAAGCCTACAGAGTTATTTCCTATTTACTATTTCTTCTCTGCTAGACTGGCACAAGATATTTCTTTGCTTGTTGGTGTAACACCAAGGCACATATACAGTCCCTTTGAATATTGTGCGGTCTAAGAAAAAATGTGTTAGATGACTGGATATATATTTTACAAAAAAAAAAAAAACCCAACAGATACATTTGAGGTGAAAAATCAGAAGTCACTCATGCCAAAGCCTGTTTACACTCCTTCAGAGCTATATACAGCTCAAGTTTGCAAGAAATCTAATAATCCCACATGAGTGAATTTAGAAGAGGAAGCAAGATGTTACTCAGAAATGTGAGTTTAAATTCCAACTCTAATACTTAGTGGCAACGTGCACTCATGTGGACAGGAACTCAGGCTCTTAGACACAGTAGCTTATCTAAACAAGACAATAACCCACTCTAAAAGGTCTTTGATAGAAAACATAAAATACCTCACACCTTCCATTTCTTCCTAAGCTCTTGTCCCACAGCCCACCCTCCAAGTCCTGAACTCAACTTAGAGCTGAGTTCATTCTTAACAGCTTAGAACTGACATCAAGCCCTCTGGCTTTCAAGCTCACAGGTCCAATATTCGCTGACCATCCACTAAACATAGCAATGCACATGTAGAGGACCTACTTGACTAGAGAAACATGTGTCCAGTGCAGGTGATACAAAAACATGACTGCTTTTTAACAATGATTCCAAGGAAGTATGGTTCTAAAGGCCTGGTTCTTTCCCCTATACTGACTGGTGATCACAGAGTCATACTCCCCCACTCATTTAAATACATGAATAAGTGACCAAGATTCAATCTGTCTCCTACTGTTCATTTTAATAGATATTTAAGTAAAGAGTAAATGTTTTGAAAGCCCACTATGCAGAATAGGGTATAAGCTAAAAGACCAAGTCTATGTGAGGGAGCCAACGTCTGAACTGGCTGAAGCCCCAAAAGAGATGTTTCTTCTATAGAAATATGTATTGTAATACCCACTCATAGAGATTTCAGTTCCACTAGTCTCCAGACCATGGGACCAATCTGGGAAGGGAAAAGAAGATAGATGTGGCATATATCAGTAGACACATATACTTGTAAGGGATATCGTTATTTGTTTTCAATTTTTATTAGGTATTTACTTCATTTACATTTCAAATGCTATCCCCAAATTCCCCTACACCCTCCCCCGACCCTGCACCCCTGTCTACCCACTCCCATTTCTTGGCCCTGGCGTTCCCTTGTATGGGGCATATAAAGTTTGCAAGACCAAGGGGCCTCTCTTCCCAATGATGGCTGA
>NC_034601.1:37034966-37045204 GCF_900095145.1 Mus pahari
AGTTAGGATCTTTTTGCATTTTGCATTTTCTTTGATTGTTGTATCCATGTTCCCTATAGAATCTTCTGCACCTGAGATTCTCTCTTCCATCTCTTGTATTCTGCTGCTAATGCTCGAATCTATCGTTCCTGATTTCTTTCCAGAGTTGTCTCCCTTTGGGTTTTCTTTATTGTTTCTACTTCCATTTTTAGATCCTGGATGGTTTTGTTCAATTCCATCTCCTTTTGATAGCATTTTCCTGTAACTCTCTAAGGGATTTTTGTGTTTCCACTTTAAAGTCTTCTATCTGTGATTTCCTGTATTTCCTTCTTAAAGTCCATCATCATCATGAGAAGTTACTTTAGATCCATGTCTTGCTTTTCTGATGTGATGGTGTATTCAAGACTTGCTATGGTGGGAGAGTTTGGTTCTGATGATCCCAAGTAACCTTGGTTTCTATTGCTTCTGTTCTTACACTTGCCTCCTGCCATCTGATTATCTCTAGTGCTTGCTGCCCTCAATATATTTGATTGGAGCCTGTCCTTCCTATAATCCCAGTTGATTCAGTTCTTCTCAGAGTCCAGATTTCTCTGAGATTCTTTGTTTGTAGGCTCCTGTGAACCTGAGATTCTGGGTGTGTCTGAGTTCTTGGCAGTCAAGCTCCTCTGAGACACTCAAAGACTAGTGTGACCCAGCTCCTGTTATCCTGGGATCCTGTTGTCCTAAGATCCTGGGTGTGTTACAGTGCATGGAAGTGGTGTCTCCTTTGAGGACCGTCGAGTTGTCTGGTCTGTTCGAACCCCCAGGTAAACCAGAACTGATCAAAAGGAACCTGAGCCTCTGGTCAGGAAAGGCTCTGGTGTCCCTGTTCCTGCTGTCATAGGCCTGTCACTATTGGATTGGAGCAGCTGTTGTGTTCCACTCACCAGTGATCCTAAGATCGTGTGCACAGTTCTCTAGGGACTGTGGGGGTGTTCGCTGTCTCTTTGCCCTAGGTGACCTGGTGCTGGTGCAGACCGGAAGGGACTTATGCCTCTGATCAGGCCGGTTAGTACTGTCTCAGGTCCTGTGTGCGATTAGATTGGAGCAGAAGTTGTGTTCCACTCACCAGTGATCCTAAAATCGCATGGGCAGTCCCCTAGGGACCATGGGGTTGTCCACCGACTCCACGTCCTAGGTGACCCGGTGCTAGTGCAGCTCGTTATATTTTATAGTAATATATAATTAAAATATGTATAAATAATAAGCCTTTAAAATGCTGCCAATATTTTTCCATGTACTCTACTAAACAACCTTGTGCATATTCTACTTTAGAGACTACTGGTTAAATAAGTCCATTTAATTTTGCTTTTACGTTTTTTACCATATCAAAAGCATCATATTTGTTTAGTCTTCAGCCTCCGTGCTTGTGCCTTCAACACTTCTAGAGTGATTTTCTGTTCCTCAGTGAGGAAAGTACACTTGCCTTTCTCCCTCAGATATACTTAGCAGCCAAGGAACTACTTCAAGCCCCGTCGATGTGCTTCTCTGGTTTTGAAAATATCATAAGGACTTAGGTCTTAGAGCATGAAGCTCTTGTAGTCTGCCTGCACACACACAACATGTGGATTCTGATTCTTTCCCAATCTTCTTGGTATAAAAGTAAACAGCCCTATTACCAGGGTTTAATAGTCTAATGTCAACTTGACACAAGCTAAAGTCATCTGAGAGAAAGGAATCTAAATTAAGAAAATGTTCCCATAAGATCAGGCTGCAGGAAAGCCCTGGCTATTCTGGGAGGTGCCATCCTTGGGCTGGTGGTCTTGGGTTCTCTAAGAAAGCAGGATGAGAGAGTCATGAGGAGCAAGCCAGCAAGCAGCAGCCCTTCATGGCCTCTGCATGAGCTCCTCCTTCCAGATTGCTGCCCTGCTTGATTCCTGTGTCCTGACTTCCTCCAAGAATGGCCTAAGATACAGACATGTAAACCAAATAAGCCCTTTTCTCCCCAAGTTGCTTTGGTCCTGGAGTTTCATCACAGCAGTAGTAACCCTAAGACATGGGGTTCAAGAAAGCCTGGTCTTGATAGAAGCTGTCTTGTAAGAAAGCTTGTGGTGGTATGTCAAACTCTAGATCATTCTGAGTGCTGCTAAACACCATCCCAGAAGAGGATCTATTTAGTTTAAGATATTTTACAAATATTTGGAGAGGTTCATCCTAGATGTTAATATAAATAACTCATATTTGCTTGGGCATAATCAGTGAAAAGTGATTAAAGAGAAATAGTGGATCCTCAGTCTTTCTCTCTGTTTTCACTCTTAATACACAAACACACACACACACACACACACACACACACACACACACACACACACACCCTAGTGAAGTGTGTGTGTGTGTGTGTGTGTGTGTGTATCATTGCAGAATATATAAAAGAAAAACAAAAGAATGGGAGACTGCAAGCATACTCCACTCTTCCCCTGCCTCTCACACATGTGCACACACACACACACACACACACACACACACACACACACACACACACACAAATGCCCTTCAGACATAAGATACATTCTATTAAAATAATGAGACAACTTTCAGATATGGGTCTAGTTTGGAAAAAATAAGCTAAAAACTGAGTTATGATTTAAGAATTTGTTCAAATTGTAGCTGTTTCCATTACTTTGGGGGCTTAGTGAGGACCTGTTTGCCTTTGGAATCCCTTCACCTGCAGCCTGTATGTTGAAGGCTTGCACCTTAAAAGCTTCACCAAGTATTCCCTCTGACAACACTCTCTGGACTCATTTCCTAATCCCTGAAGACTACCCATGGAAGGTCCAAAGGAAGATCTGGCCCATCTACCTTTCCTGAAATTGTGGTGGGGATTTGGACAACGTACATGAATTAGGTTTACTATCTGTAGATACTGGAAATGTTCACTCTGAAAACCAGAATAGCTGCTTTGAATCATGGAGATCATTCCTCACTAGATAGGAAAAAATATGACCTAAAATGAGAGTTTTTGATGGACACAGGAGGGATCAGGTAGGGGAGGGGAAAAAAAAGGGAATTGAGTTGTTGGCTACTCAGTGAGTTTGATGCCAGCCCGGCCTTCAAGAGATCAGGGGTCAAAACAAAACAAATATAACAATGCAATTGAATCCAGCTTTGCTTCAGGTCATATGCAGCCATCCTTTCTCTAATCATGTCCTGAACTACTTACTTAATAAGAATTAATCTGACTGGGACAAGTACAGAAAAGGGGCTATTAACAGAGTCTTTGTTTAGAGTAACAGAGGATGTCCATGGCCTTTCAGACTATGGATACCCATTAAGCATGCCCACTAGGTAATTATCAGTCACAAGGAAATACACTAATAATTTTATAGTGGAGATGTCCAAGGATACCAGCCAGTGTTCAAAAGTGATCCCGGCAACAATGATATACACCGATTCTATGGATACCCTGAAAAAACTAGACAGAGAAGGATATTGGCTTAGTTTCATTGGGAATGAAATGCCATGAACAAGGTAACCTAAATTACTAAGTCCATTGCTCACAAATTTGAGGTCCAGGAAGGCATAGGTGAAAGTGCCAATACATCCCAAGTCTGTGATTAGTTTGCTGGTTCATGACCAACCATGAAGATCTGTCTCCTGACTCACAGACATCTCTCTTCACACTGTTTCCTCATAGGAAGTAGAATCAAGGTGGGTTTCATGAGTCTCTGTGAGGGGGCACTGATCACGTTTGATAGGGCCATACCTTCATGACTTAAATCACTACACAAAGGTCTCATCTGAAGAGAGCATCGCATTAGGCATTAAGAGGTTTAATATTTAATTTGGGACTACACAGTGGCTTAGCCAGTAGTATGCAAAAAAATCATTCCTGTGTTATTTATGCCAAAAATGCATAGCCATTATCTAATTATGTGAAAACACCAGCAGATAAAAATTGAGACATATTTTACAGAATAAATGAGCAATGTTCCCCTGAAGTGTCAAGTTCATGAAAGGAAAAGAATTTATCAGAGGTTAGTTGAGACCAAGGAGAAACAACAGCTAAATGAATTAAAAGATGTAGATTTGTCCTTGGGCCAGAAAGGGAATTAGCAGGAAAAAAAAATGTTCATGTTCTAAGAAAGATTATACTTCAGCTAATAATCTTTTAAGATTATATATTTTTAAGGGTACTGTGATTATAGACATTACCATTAGGGTAAGCCAGATAGAAGGAATATAGAGGAAGTTTTAAATTTTTTCATTACATTTATTTTGTTTATCTGGTTTGTGTGTGCATATGTGTGTGTGCATGCTTGCCAAGGCACATGCATATGTGTAAGTCATAGGGCAGCTTGCTGGAGTTAATTTTATCCATCTGTCACATGGATCCTGGAAACTGAACTCAGGTCATCAGACTTAGCAGCAAGAGCCTTTAGCCACAGAGCCAACTTAAAGCTTGTCCCCCTATAGCTAGTTATCTGTTGCTCTCAGTCCAGTTATTGATATTTGTAAGACCTGTACAAATCAGACTTCTGTTCCATTTTTTTCCACCGATAAATAGGAGTAATCATAGCACATACCTCATTGAATAACTGGTCATGAGGATGAAATGGATGAAAATAGTTGAATTTTAAGATGATACCTGGCACATAATAAATCCATTCATGGGGCATTTAAAAATAACTCCTGCTTTCTATGGGCCTTTCTCTGTGCATCTGTAGTTCTTGGTTCATCATATCATATAACTTGTAGTTAGCTGACTGCAGACTCTTCCCAGGCTTCAGAGATAGCTATACCTTAGATGAGGTTTGCATTTGTTCATGAGCTTATCCATATTACTTAAAGTTAGCAAGCCAACTTTTGTATATTAAATGAATGTTAATGTAATTCCTTTATGACTTTATGAGATTACATAGTAAAATATGAAATGTCTAGTAGAAATCAATAATTCATAGAAGATGCTGAATTAATGGACCAATGGTCCTAGTGCCCCTTCCCAATAAACTATAGACAATTTCATCTCGGTAGGTGTCTTACTTAGGGTTTTACTGCTGTGAACAGACACCATGACCAAGGCAAGTCTTTTTTTTAAACTTATTTTATTAGATATTTTCTTCATTTACATTTCAAATGCTATCCCAAATGTCCCCTATACCCTCCTCCCACCCTGCTCCCCTGCCCACCCACTCCCACTTCTTGGTCCTGGCATTCCCCTGTATGGGGCATATGAAGTTTGTAAGACCAAGGGGCCATCTCTTCCTAACGATGGCTGACTATATATGCAGCTAGACACACGAGCTCTGGGGGTACTGATTAGCTCATATTGTTGTTTCAGCTATAGGGTTGCAGACCCCTTCAGTTCCTTGGGTAATTTCTCTAGCTCCTCCATTGGGGTCTCTGTGTTCTATCCTATAGATGACTGTGGGTATCCATTTCTATATTTGCCAGGCATTGGCATAGCCTCACAGAGATAGCTATATCAAGGTCCTTTCAGCAAGATCTTGCTGGCATATGCTATAGTGTCTGTGTTTGGTGGCTGATTATGGGATGGACCCCCAGATAAAAAACAAGATTTAATTGGGGCTGGCTTACAGGCTCACAGGTTCAGTCCATTATCATCAAGGTGAGAACAACATGGCAGTATCCAGGCAGGCATGGTGCAGGCAGAGCTGAGAGTTCTATGTCTTCATCCAAAGGCTGCTAGTGGAAGACTGACTTCCAGGCAACTAGGGTGAGGGTCTTAAGCCCACACCCACAGTGACATACCTACTCCAACCAGGTCACACCTATTCCAACAAGGCCACACCTCCAAATGGTGCCACTCCCTGGTCCAAGAATATACAAACCATGACATTAGGCCTCACTTCCAACACACATTCACACAACCTCACTTATATACACAGAGATATCTTGGTACACATACATGCTACATACACACACATTGCACAAACACCACACTCGCTGCTTATACAAACTAAACATTGTACACATAAGCTGTGCACACACACTGCATGCACACACAGCACTATTCTTAGTACAAGGCTATGCACATAGCAGTAAAAGCATAGTTCTAAATGCGTAGGTATACCAGAAGAGGTATTTGTTCCTTCTGTATTCTATACTATTTTAACAAAATAAAACTTTTATTTGCCTAAACTAAGTGGAGCAAGCTTCACTTCTTTCTAACATAAGATCCCCTAAAGCCAAAGAAATACACTTTTCCCTGCATACCCAGCTCTCGGCTTCTTATACAAACACCTGTGTTTATTTCTAGACCCACTTCATCTTTCCTCCCTTACTGGAAGATCAAAGACTATTTCTGTAAAAATCAAATACACATGAACCAGTGCCAGTTTAAAAAGCCACAGCAGGTGCTTTTATCTATTCCATATATAACCGGAGGTCACACATAGTCCCAGTAGTGATCAAAAAAGACTTGAGTTTATCTCCACACATGTGAAAACAAATTACTGTGCATTTTAAGTACACCATATTAAACTACTGTTTGAGAAGTCCATACAATTTCTACATTGTGTTTGATCATCCTTACCTCGAGTCTATCCTTAAACTCATCCAGACCTCCCAGGGTGTTCCTCCCAACTCCATGTCTTCTTAAAAACATAACCAAGTTCGGGCAGTGATGCCCATAGGCACATTACTATAAACCCATCCACTGAAGCCTGGACAAGCATCAAGAGCCACACAACCCAAAGGCTGTCTGCCAGCAGCCAAGTACCAACAGCTGATCATCTATCTAGGGGGTAAAATCTCATGAACCTCTTCCTCTAAATATTCCCTGGTTTAATTTTGTGCAGGTCTCATGGAAGCAGCCACACTTGTGAGTTTGGAAGTGTAAAGGTCCTGACATGTCCAGAAGACAATGTTTCACCCCAGTCCTCTTCAACCTGTGACTCTTGCAGTCTTTCTCCCCGCCGCCCCCCGAGGTTGTTTCCCTAACCTTGCTGATCTGAGCACTGTGTAGTCACATAGTCTTTGCACTTTGACGCATTGGGAGTCTCCATGTGGAGCACTGACCACTCTGGGGAGGGTTGAGAGCTGCACTAACCTACAGATATAAAGGTAAATATTTAGAAGGCAGTTTAATACTATCCTGACTTACTAAAAAAAATTAATAGATTTTCCCCTAGGTCCTGTGACCTCCCCAACCATAGACTCTTGTCCAGGTTTCTGATACTAAGTACTAGTACTTTACTATGTATTTTATATAGGCATCTAGGTTGTTTTATATAGTAATATAACCTAGTAATCTCTTGTTCAAGCTTGGATGCTTTTGAAAGAGAATTTTCTCATTAAAAATCATGGAAGGAAGATTAGAAAGAATGGAAGGAGCCGAAGACCAGGATGCCTGCTGGGAGATGCATTCTTCTAGTCAGGACAGAAAAATAGTGCTCATGAAATCTCAACAACAATGTGGTTGTCTAAACAAGACCTGCTTAATGGCAATATCACTTGACACACCAACCTGGATGAGGGAAATCTCACCAAGTTGCAGCTCTAGATAAAGAGCAAGTAATGGCTGCAGAGAAAAGGGAGTTCAGTTTTCTCCATGGTCAACTCTCTTGATAGGTTATCCAACCCCAAGGGATCAGCCCTAAATACACGTATACACAAGCAACACTAAATGGGCTCAGTAGCGTGTGTGTGTGTGTGTGTGTGTGTGTGTGTGTGTGTGTGTGTGGTGTGGTGTGTTTCTGGGAGATAGTGAAGCATCCACAACAGAAGTTGGAGATGGGAAAGGAAGGAGAAATAGAATAATAGTAGAATAATAATAAGAAGAAGAATAGAAATGAACACTCATATATGACATCCTCAAAATATTAAATTAAAAAGTACCATGCTAAGCTAGCAGACACAGACCAATGGTAAACCAGACAAAACGAAGCATGCACCCTTGATAGAAACCATCGCAAAGTATTTCTGTACTCCTCTTACTAATTTCCTAATTTCCTAGTACACAGCTGTCTTTAAGTATTGTTCTGTACTAACTCCAACTTAGAGGAGCTCCCTCTCACCAGGCTACTCCACTTTCCTTATTTCCTGATCACTTGTTTGAACTGCCCACTTCTCTGTTGCAAGTCACCTCCGAGACATCTGTTTCTCTCTGTACTGAGAGGCCCAAAAGGCTACAGAATACAATTTCCCCAAATACCCATTTTTCCTCTGCTTTATTAGAAAAGAGGCAAGTCAAACTCCTGATACGTTTAGCTTCTTTGGATAACTTTCATACAGAAAGTATCTACTTAATAAAATTCTCAATGTCGTTATGTTTCTTCTCCTTAACATTTACACTTCACTGCAAAGTGCAGTATAACATATGTATGAATTCCCGAAAGGGTCATAGATTAAACACTATAGTTAAAACCTCCATCTTGACTAGCAGATAAGTCTGTTTTATTTCATAATTTGAATTTTTCTGAAGTAGTAATGTTTTTTTATCTACTTATTATTTCCCTTCATGAAAATGTAAACTCTGGGAAGGTATGCTGTCTGCCTCCAGCTCATCTCCACATAAAGGCAGGCTGTCTCCTAGGTCTGCAACCACAACATCTTGGACCTTGACTGCAATATTAAAGGGAAAAGATTCATTGTCTTTGTATTTTATCTAGCTTCCTTAGAATTACTTCAGTTGACCAACAGTGTTCACTGGACATCTATAAACAAGGTCACAAGCGTCAATATAAATGTATACCTTCCCTAATGCTTCAGCTCAGCATTTAAAGTCAAGAAAGAAGTGCAATTCAGTGAGCTTTTTGACCCTGCAGGTTTTCTTAAGAATCCTCAGGGTGAAGAGCAAATCTCAGAATATTTTCTCCTACCCACAAAACCCTCTCAATACTAAAATTAATCACATTACAACATTTCTCTCTCAGAAGTGAAAGATCTCTTGTTTATAGTTATACATCATTGCTCAAACACTAATTCTCATAAGGCATCATGTGACATTCACTATTCAGTCTTTTCTCCTTCGATTCTTATCTTGTTAGTCATGGTTCTTCAGAACCCATAGGTCTCACACACAGAGGAATATTATGTTTATATGTGTTATGTATACATATGTATGTGCTTACAAATACACACACACACACACACACACACACACACACACACACACACACACACACACACCTAACCTTTCATAGGCATGGCTTTATACTCATGTATTCAATCAGTAGATATAGAAAATATTTTTAAATAGGTATTCAAAAATTAAAAGGAATGATGGTTTATTCTTATGTAATTCCCCACATAATATAGTATAATTGCCCTTAACATAGCATTTGCATTACACTAGGTAGTATTTGTGATCTAGGGGTAGTTTAACATACCTAGGGAGGGTTTGAATAGGTTGTATTCAAGTTGTACATGATTTTATCCACAGGTTTTAGTATCTTTGGAGTGTTCATAATCAAATGCCCCATCTGTATAGAGGGATTCCTGAACATTAAAAAAGAAAGCCTCATTGGGCATCACCCCATTCCAGTCTCACTCATCCCTGTTCCACCTTAGCAAGGAGAGAGAGAGAGTAATTTTAGCAACTATATCCAGTACCACCTCAATGAAGGAGAATTTTAGCAACTATGCCCCTGATCATCACCATATCCCTAGGTGTGAACTCATGAAAAACAAGGGTCACTGAGGTTCTTGTTTTCATGATAGAATTTAGCAAAAATAGTGTATTCTCTGGTCCATATGAGTGGAGCTACATTTTAACCAGAATGATATCATAATGCAACTTGCAATGAGTCCCATAGGAGAGTCTGTTGCTATTAATGTAACAGGGGCACCTTCTGTCTGGAGAATAGTCAAGCAGTAGCCAGAGATCTGCCCAGGGATAAAGTTGATAGAGAAGCAAAGACTACATCTTAATTCAAATGTAGCAGTATATAAACAGAGCTGGCATAGTGTGTTAATCATCTGGCTTAGGTGATCCACCCTTTAACTGTCACTGCAGTCTAGGGAGATAATGTCTTAATTTTTCCATTTTCCTATAGGGGCCACAGAACTAATAACTATAAAAGCAGAATTCAGATCTTGTGGCTATTATGCCTTGTACTTCCCTGAAGATGGTTTCTTGACAAACATTTAACCATTCTTAAAGAGAAAATAAATAGAATTTGTAATCATGATAACATAAGTTACCTTGAGATTGTTTTCAAATTACTAACCAGTACCCCCTGAGTTTGTGTCTCTAGCTGCATATGTAGCAGAAGATGGCCTAATCGGCCATCACTGGGAAGAGAGGCCCCTTGGTCTTG
>NC_034601.1:37046474-37067130 GCF_900095145.1 Mus pahari
TCTCTCTCTCTCTCTCTCTCTCTCTCTCTCTCTCTCTCTCTCTCTCTCTCTCTCTCTCTCTTTCTGTCCATCTACTCATTCATCCTTCATCTCTTTTCTACTTTCTGACCATCACACAGTAAGAAGTTTCATTTTACCACACCCCTCTGCCATAATGCTCCTGCCTCACTCTAGGCCTAAAAGCTTATTAGCCTTGAAACCCATGTGCTGTGATAGACCATTCCTCCTGAAGACTCACTTGCTCAGATATTTGGTCTCAGTATAAAAATAAACATTCAACCTCGACTCTGATAAAGAAGAACAAGGACCAGTCTCAAAACACATATAAGTTACTACTTCAAAGCTCTTAGGGCAGCCCCTTGGTTCAGTAGGCCTCTGCAACATGAAAAAATCAAAGAGAAAACGAATTGTTCTGCAGTACAAAGGAAGATCTATGAAAATAGGGGCAAGGAGGGTTTTAGCTTGAAACAGGGCAGACTGTTACTGAGAGACCACACTCATCTGTGGGATAAGTCTTTTCCAAAGCAAAACGTCCTCAGTGAGCAGGAGCACACTGCACAGTAATGTCACTGGCAGAGACGTTGGGTGTGACAGATACAATGTGCATCAGTTTGGAAAGGTTTGCCCAGGAAAACAGGGAACATTGTATCCCACCCCCAACCCCACCCCCAGGGAAAGTAGCTTTAGGAAAGTCGCTCCATTCCAGACCCTTGGTATCCCTGCAGTAGGGGTTTGAAACTTTAGGTAGGAACAAGATACTACCAAGCAGGCAGTGGAGGCTGAAGACTTGATTCCATGTCCTTCCCAACACCTCTGACTCCTGTGAGTCGCTTGTTCCAAAGTATAGAAGTATAGAAGATAGAGGGATGATTTCCTTTTTTTTTTTTTTTTAAATAAAGTTGAAGATTATTTTGGTCCTTCTCTTCTGAGCAACTGGCATAAAGATCCCGTAGAGCAGAGGTTAATTTCTGACAAGTCCCTGGCACTTGCAGTGTGCAGAACTGCTGACAGCTGTTTTACCCTTGAGAAGAGGAGAAGTGTGGAAGTGTGGATTAAAAAAAAAAAATGACATCAGACGCACATGCGAACTAAAGTGACAAGATAGGAGTTTAAGGTCCCTTTTGACAGGTGGTGTGAGAAGCAGGAAGATGTCTTTCAGGCCTTGAGAGGAAGCTGCCCTGGCTGTCCCCAGGGGAAAGCGGAGAGGAGGTGGCTGAAAGGGTTTTGCTGCAAAAAAAAGTATCTTGGGAGTCAGGGCTAAGGAATGCCACAGAAATCACACTATGCAACAGACCTTAAGCAAGAAATTTTCTGAGGATAGCGGGAGGGAAGCGGGGACGGGGGACGGACACAAAAGGCTGCCTCTCCATGGGGATGAGGCCTTTACAGGCCTTTACAGGCCTTTACATGGAGCATGTGCACAGGGAAATGAGTCGTTGAAGGCTGGGTGTGGGCGGTTCTTAGTTGATTGACAGCTGCCCTGCTGGTCCCTATGGAGCAGAGGAGAGAAGGCTGCCATAGCTGTCCCCAGGGAGCATGCATTATCTAGAAACCATGCCGGAGGCAATAATCAGAAATCCATTCATACCAGCCTATCGTAAGGTGTTGGAGAGTTACTGCCTACACTTCTGTATCAAAAAGATTTAGGACAGAAGGTCCAGCTGGCCTCGTAACTATGCGGAACTGAAAGCAGGCTACTTTCTAGATCCACAACATCAACATACCGTCTCTGTCTCTTTGTCTCTCTGTCTCTGTGTCTGCCTCTGCCTCTCCCTCTCCCTCCACCCCGCCCCCTTCTTGCTAACTACCACTCACCCTCACTCACTATCACATGCTGTCTCTGCTTCTATTTGGGCCTCACGCATCAGACTGAAGGGCTCTTGAATGTATATGGTAAATGATTTTAGCCATTCAAAACCAATAGTATAAGCCCTTTAATTGAAGAAGAGTTAAACAAAAGTTAAAGAAAGTACTGTTGTCCTAAGCTCAGTACCAAAGGAATGAATGATTAAGACACCAAGACCAGCATAAACATTCACAGTAACCTTAGTTCAGAATGATGTGAGGTTCTAAACTGGGTGGGTTTAAGGGCCTTTCCAGGGCTAGAAGTAATCCCATCCTGCTGGTGCGAATCATATCGCGTATAAAGGGAGCTAGCCGGAGTGCTGCCTGGCTCAGTAGTTAGGAGCCCTTGCTCTTCTTGGAGGAGACTAGAGTTTGAGCCACTATAAGTGGCTCAAACCGCCTGTACCTGCAGCTCCCAGCTTTCTGGGGCTCTCCTCCGACCTCTCCTTTGTGGGCACCTACATACATGGGGCAGATAGACACGCACACATATACATAAGTAAACAAAAATAAATGGACTTCTTTTCAAGTTACACACGTGAACACCTTGTTAAAAGCAGAATGGCACCTCATAGATGCACCCATAGCTGCGGCTGAGAGAGAAAGATTAAAATTATAAGTATAGTATTTTGAAATGAGACACGGGCTTGCAGGTGATCTTTATGATAACGTCTGACAAAATATTGATACAGAAGATCCAGAGCTGAGAAGACAGTTTGGTTCTGGTCAAAGCAGGCCTGACCTCCAGGTTCTCCCAGCATCCCTCAGTCCCTATTTTCCTCCAGCTCTGAACTTTTTGGCCCAGCTGCTCTTCCCTATATTAATACAAACTATCTAAACATTTTGCTCTCTCTCTCTCTCTCTCTCTCTCTCTCTCTCTCTCTCTCTCTCTCTCTCTCTCCTTCTCTTCTCTTTCTGCTCATGCTTGCCCTTTTCTTTCTCTCCCTGCCCTCACCTTCCCATGATGGCTCCCCTTGCCTCAATCCTTGGGTCCAGGGAACTCACACAAGAGCAAGTAGCTCACCATAACCCTGCCTGTAACATAATCTGAACTGGCTTCAGTTGACTCATTTCAGTGACAGAGAAATAATCTATCTGAGACAACAAAGGCTTAAAAATGGGGATTCAGTGCATTTTTCCTAGGCTTGAACCTTTTCCTCAATGATAATAAAAAGAAATCTAGGAGTTTCCTCTCAAAAGTCTACTGGGAACCTACGACTGTCCAAAGTGTTTAAGGTTTTCACCAATTCGTAAGATAACTTACACTCAGATTTCTACATATTTTCTCTTCCAGAAGGATGCATAGCATCTCCCTTCCTACCTTCACAAGATTTGTATCTATAAGTAAGAAGTAAATCTTGCCTTCTAGGTTCTCCTGCTGGCCAAGGAAGGACAGGGCATGACCTCACAGTTGCCTTTCACGCTCCTTTGCTGAATTTCTGATTGTGTGATCTCCTTACTTCCCGACGAATGTGCTGTGTGGCAGGCAGTTCAGAAGCCAGGGTCTGATTTGCAATGAACCCCCAGAGTACACTAATGGGATTTCAGGACACTAATGCTGAATAGAGTGGGGTGAGAAATCGGATTTCTCATCCATCGGCCTGTCTCAGAGATCAATGAGGTTTCCAGTGGCTACCAGGAGAGAAAATGGATGACCAGAGTTCCAGGATCCCTCCGTCTAGCCCCGAGTCTTCACAGTGAGCGCAAGGGCCTTGGTGTCTCCAGCTTCTTATGTTTAACTTGAAGCTGTGGAATCCCAAGCTTCAGCATGACTGAGTGGGTGAGCCATTGCTCATGTAATAACCCACATTGTATGGAACGGCGTATGGAGTGACAGGCTCTTATGCCATGGCCCTGAGCTTTTGTACACCCTCCACTAAGCCGAGCTCCTTCAGGAAGACCATTTCTTTATACATTTCTCTTCTTGGGATCCTCTAATTAAGAATCTGGCATTATTTGTCCCTCTGGGAGAGAGACTACCTGAGATGAGCTGTTTAGACTAGCCTTGTTCTGTTCCCATGTAATCAGCTCTCAACTCTCTGAGAACAAAGGCGGAGGAAGCCTCAGGTCTGGGTGCCTCTCTTCAGGCAGGACAGCTTCTTAGTCAGCCCTCACAGGCTGGGACCACCCTTGTTGTTCCTCCCTCTAGAGGCCAGGAGCTGGCTTGTTCTCACTCTGCTCCCATTGTCTGATTCTCTTGTCACAGTCGCACAGCCCTGGGAAGTCTCGTACATATTGGTGCAGTCTTCCATATCTTTCCTGCTTAGAGTATGGGACAGGGAGGAAGCGCATGTGTGTATGTATACACAGGCATGCACATATATGTGTGTGCAAGTTTGTGCACTCCCATGTGTGTGTATGTGTGTCTGTATGTATATGTTTGTCTTGTGTGTACATGTATATATGTATATGTGCATGCATGTGAATCTGTGTGTATGTGCTTATGTGTATGTGCATGCATGCATTGTGCATTCACATATGTGCATTTGCATGTATTTGAATGTGTGTATGTATGTCCATGTTGGCATGTGTACATACATATGTGTGTGCATGTGATTGTGTATATATGTATATGTATACATGCATGTGTATACACATGCATATCTGTATGCGTGTTTGTGTATATGTGTGTACATGTGCTTGCATGTATGTGTGCATGTACTTTTATGTGTGTCATGTGGGTATGTGTGTGCATATGTATATGCGAGTATGTGTGCATGTGCATGTGGGTATTTATGTACATGTATGCATGTGCGTGCATGCACATGTGGGTGGGTGTGTGCATATGTATGCATTCATATGTGTGTACATGAACACATGCTGAGCTCTGCACAGTCATCCAAAACCATTTGTGAAAATTACTGTCCCTTTGTGGTCAGAGGAGAGGAAGGGCAGTAACAGGAGTTAGCATTCCTAATTCAAGACTTGCCTGACTATATCATGAGCCATTGAGAGAGAGTTAGAAGATACTCAGATTTGAGGAGTGAATAAAGCTACTACCTGAGCTTCAAGAAAACCCTAGCAGATGCCCATAGCATCGACACCAAAGCCACCTGTCCCTTCCCCTCAGTTTCAGTCTTTGCCATCATACCCAGCCAGCCCTCCTCAGCAGAATTCTCTCTTGCATGTTTTCTGTGCCCAGCAGTGGGGTAGGCTCCAAGCAGACTAAGCCTATCTCTAGAACCAACCACAAACAAGGATAGCTGCTACAAACTTACAGACAAGCCACTACAGCTGAAAGGATGGCTGCTACTAACTTGCAGACAAGCCACTACAGCTGAAAGAAAAAAAGGAACCTGGCCAAGGTCCTTAACTGAGCAAGATTAAAACAAAAGACTGCCTGACTTAAACTCTAATGTCAAGCTTTGAAAATTAATACAAAGTTTAGACACATAATAAATGCTGATTCAGGAAGATATTCAATTATAGAATTACTAATAAATTTTTAAATTTCATAAAAGAATAGTAATAATTAAGCACTTAATTGTATAAGTATGTGAATGTTAAAAAGGAATTTGAAATAATACTAAGATTGACACTGAATTTTAAGGGAGGAAGTGTTGATCTAAAACACAGTTTTTACATCAAAGGGAGTAAAGAGGTACTTAATTCTAAGCCAATTATAAGTACAAGACTAGAGAGAGAGCCCAGTAGTTAAGAGCACTGGCTGCTCTTCCAAAAGTCCCAGGTTCAATTCCCAGCACCTACATAGCTCTTTGCCCTCTTCTGACCTCTGTAAGCACCATACACACATTTGATGTGCAAACATAAGAACGCAGGAATACGGACTCAGATATCCTCAAATACCATGTCCCAATGTGGAAACAGTTTTATGAAGTTTTTATAGTCACAGAAAAACAGAAATTCATAAATCAAGCTGTTTTATAAAATGTGTTGGTATAACTGTAGAAGTGGTCTAATGGTTAAGAGCACTTGCTGGTCTGGCAGAAGCCTGATTTAGGTTCCCAGAACACACATGGGTGTTCAGTATCCTTGGTAACCCACCCAATCAATACCATCCAGGGGATCTAGCACCCTTTTCTGACTTCCAGTGGTACTAGTCATGTGTGTGGTTCACATAGATACATGTGGGCAAATATTCAGGCGCATAAAAATAAATTCCTTCTTTAAAAACACATTGGTGGGAGAATCAGGTCAGTGGGTTATGGTGACAAAAGAAGCTATCTACTCTAGGTTTCATATACTACCCAATGTCATTCTTAGTTGTTTGGTTGGTGGAAGCTAGAAGTCTGCTAAGTTAGTGTACCCCAAAAGGTTTTTATATGATAGTCACATGGAGTTAGGCCAAATACAGAAATAGGCTATTATAAGAACTGAAGAGAATTGAAGATAGTGTTACTCTGGGTCTGCAAATTTACAACTCTCCACAGTTCCACAGTTTCATCAGGCAAGCATTGTGGTGGACTCATTAGCATGGGTACGGGTTTATTCTAGGAACTTCAGTACCAAGAAGGTAGTTGATAAATTGAGATTCCGAATAGAAAGTTTCTCTTTTTATAGGTTTTTGTTTGTTTGTTTGTTTGTTTTTCTTGCTTTGTTTGAGAGAGAGAGAGGCAGAGAGAGACAGAGACAAAGACAGAGACAGACAGAATGAGAAAACAATGATTTACTACTTGGTGGTTCTCTGAGATTCAGAGAATATGTTCATCAATACAACGAAAGTGAATATGTGACTTAGAAGTGATGCCCACCTGAAATACAGCAGAGAATATAGTGGCCAATCAGGATGGTGGTCCTCGGCAGATCAGGCCACAGAAGTAGCACGCCCCACTTGCTATGCGCTATGCACATGCTGTCTGATGAAATGTTCTAATTGTTTGCCCTTAACATGACTCAGTATCTGTGGAAGGTTGGATCAGAGAACAGTTGTCCTCCATCTTTCAGAGCTATGGTTCTGTAGATAGGTCTGTGGGAGGCAAATGCACTCCTAGCTGCTGGAGGATTATAGGTACATTCAGGTGATTTCATGGCATTGAGCACAGGTTGGGAAGTCACTGACACATAGCTCATTTCTGCTATGTGAGTATGTTCATGTGAGGAATAAATAAATCTGAGACTGTCCTGTGCCTGCCCCCATTCCACATCACTGCCTCCAAGCCATGCCTCAGAAGAAGGTTTGTATGAGTGGGGATGAGTGGATGCTAACCCACACACAAGTTTTCAACATAAATGTAACTGCATAGTTGTGCCTAGGACCAGATGGAATAAATAATATCCTGGGGCAGGGGCTTAAAATCATTGAAAGGAGGAGTTCTGGACTCTACCAGCAAGCATCACAGGCTAAGCCAGACGTCATCAGATTGAGGTCTTCTATTCTGATATAAATATGGGAAGAGCAAGGGGCTCCTTCCATACTACACAGATTCACTGTCCAAAAATGAGTCTCCTGACACCTCTACTCCCTCATTGCCCTGCTTTGTTGTACCCTGTGATGGTTTGTATATGCTTGGCCCAGGGACTATTAGGAGGTATTGGCCTTGTTGGAGTAGGTGTGTCACTGTGGGTGTGGGCTTAAGACCCTCTCCTAGCTGCCTGAAAGTCAGTCTTCTCCTACTGGGCTTCCGATGAAGGTGCAGAACTCTCAGAGGTAGGTGGGCAGATTAGACATGGTGAGGAGGGTCCCAGCTCTATAAATCTTAGACATAAGGAGTAAGTGAAAGGCAAGTCTAGAAAAACATTGAAAGTGGTCTTTTTAGAGGTAGAAAATAAGAGAAACAAGGAAAGAAAGAAAGAAAGAAAGAAAGAAAGAAAGAAAGAAAGAAAGAAAGAAAGAAAGAAAGAAAGAAAGGAAGGAAGGAAGGAAGGAAGGAAGGANGAAAGAAAGAAAGAAAGAAAGAAAGAAAGAAAGAAAGAAAGAAAGGAAGGAAGGAAGGAAGGAAGGAAGGAAGGAAGGAAGGAAGAAAGAAAGAAAGAATCCAAAAGGGGTGTACTGGAGAGTCAAGTATATATACATTCTTCTGAAAAACTAGGTAAGAAGATTCCATACAAATATCAAGGGACGAACCAGTTCTACATCAGAGACCACTGGGTACAGAGAAAAGCCTTTCATGTATGTGCTGAAACATAAGCATAAGAACATTAAGTCTGACCTTAAAATTTTTAAATTTGTTTTTATTTTTAAAGTATTCATTGGGAAAATGTTTTGTTCATGGCATGTTACTTAACCTTTTAAGATATGACTAAATTGACTGGATTCGCAATGCACATTACCTCATGTGCTTACTGCTTTTTGTAGTGACTTCAACATCTCCCTCAGCCATTGACAAGTGTAACGCGTGCTATTAATGTAGTCACCGTGCTATATATAGGTGATCTCTTGAACTTCGTCATGTGTAATCTAATTAGAATTAAGGCCTCATGGAACTGGAGAGATGGCTCAGTGGTTAAGAACATGGACTTCAATTCCCAGCAACCACATGGTGACTCACAACCATCTGTAATGAGATCTGACGCCCTCTTCTGGTGTGCATGAAGACAGTGTACTCATGGACATTCACATAAAACAGATAAATAAACCATTTTAAAAAAAAAAAAAACAATGAATGTCTTATCCTGAAGTTTTGTACCTGTTACCCAGCATTTCCTCAGACCCTGTCTCTATGAGATTGCCTTTTGAAGATGAGACATATACACGAGATCATACAACACTTGCCCTTCTGCATCTGCATAGTTTCCCTCAGAGTAATGTCAGCCATAACCATACACATCTTTCCAAGTGACTTTTTTCTTTCTTAAGATTGTATAGTATTCCACTGTGTCGTAAATCCACTTAATTGTCAATAACATTTTAAATCGTTGGCTATTATGAGGATGCCAGAGAAACTTGGGAGTGTGAGCTTCCAGAAGACTCTGAACAGCCTTTGGTTTGTTTTAGACAATGTTAAGGAAGTTATGAAGTGATATTCTTTCGTTGGTTTTGTCCCGTGTTGGGCAAATACACAAAGCGGAGAGTGAGGATCAGAACACAAGAAAGCAGTGTAGGGATGCATTCTATAGCCTGTAGCCGCACTGACTGCCAGGGGGTCACTCTTGTGTTCTGCAGTTTGTGGAACATACTTTGTACCATCTGGCTATTTTCATTTGGCATTACAGTATCTTACATTATCAATCCATCCCAAAACTTGAGTGATGTTTTTTTAGCTATGGCAAGATGGGGGAATGACTCACAGAGGGTTTGGAAAGGAGAAGTCAAAGTAATTTAACGAGTGGGATTAAAATGCAGAATTTTACATCACAGTTCATTACCACATTGTATTGGTGTTTTGTATAAGCATTGTAACAACACAGGAAATCACCTCTTCTTGGGGTGAGGCCCTTTCCAACCCATGTTGAAGTTTCACACCATAGAAAAGAAGTAATGTAACAAATTAAGGAGCTTGAGAGAAACAAATGTATGGTTCCCGAGACACAGGATGGAGGCTGCGCAATCTTACAGTGAGGCGTCCATGACAGTGATCCTGATACAGCTTCCCTGATACAGCTGTCTTCCTTGTTTGGAATGTGGTAATTTGTCTTCTTGTGCAACCACTACTGTCAAACTGTAGTTAGACATGCAACAAATCTGAGCCATCTGAAGGTGATGTTTCCATGGAGACAGCTCCAGGGTGGCTGTCTTCTATACACAGTGATGCAGCCTTTTGATGGATGGGGTCTGCCATGTGAGTATAGAAATATTTTAAGGTAACCATCTTAAAGAACTAGAAAACACATGGCAGTCCCCGAGAGTAGCAAGGAAGGGATGAAGTCGCTGTCCCTCCATCCTCACAGTCGTGTGACCGGGACTAAGATTGGTGCTTGCTCGCAGGTGGAAAGGAGCTTCAGTGAAGATCACAGCTCACCTCTGAAAGAGAATAAGATAGAGCTTATTCTGAACCAAACACGAGTGACCTTTGCCAAACAATATGGACTTAGGTTTCTCCAAGTAACATGTTCTAACATAGAAGTGGTTACACGAACCTGGAGTTAATGCATTGTCTGAATACATTGATAAGACTTGAGGGAGACAGGGAACATGTCGCCCTAGCTTTAGATGCTAACTGTCATACTTAGCTTAGGAATTGGTGAAAACTTGGGGTCTGCTAAACTAGACCAAAGGCTTTACCTGATAGCAGAATGTTAAACTGGACGGAAAGGTAGACACTGAATTGGTATTAAAGGGGCTAAAGATAGATATAGCCCAAGGTAATTTTGGCTCTGGGCCTGCAGCACTGAAACTCTCCACAGTTAGGGTTCTTATCAGTTAATCACCTTGTAGAGTCTTTAAAGAAGTGTCTTATTTTGTTTTGTTTTGTTTTCTGGAAATGTCAGTTTCTGGTGACCTATCTGGAGCGAATACAAATTGTTGGGATTCAGACCTAGGACAGACAGCTGAGGTGGATATTTAACACATCACAGTGGACCTAGACTCCAGGTTCTCCCAGCATCCCTCAGTCCCTACCTGGCATACCTTGCTCTCTACCCTGAACTCTCCAGCCCAGGGCTGGCTTTGCCCTCTGCCAGAGACTTCTTCCTATATAATCTAGACATTTTGGTTTCTTCTTTCTTTTCTCTTCTCTCCACCCCTCTTATTCTCTCACTGCGAGCTTGCAACTTGTCTTCTCGCTTTCTCTTCTCCATCCCTTCTCTCTCCCTTCCCATGTCAACTTCCCTGTGCCTGTTCCTTGGGGCCAGTGAACCTACATGAAAGCAACTTCCCAATAAACCTGCCTGTATATACTTTAATCTGGCTTGAATTGCTCATTTCAATGGTGAAGAAACAGCTTGTTTGTTCATAATTACCCAGGAAATGTAATGCAGCCAGGTTCCATGGTCCCAACTAGATAGATTTGAACTCACTCACTGTGGCATGTGCTTTAAATTTTAAGGTAGGCTACCTTGGAGCATTGGTTTTTATTGGTAGTTAAGATTCACTTGAGATGATCATTAACTATGCAAATTCTAATTACGGATTAAGCATGTATGTCTGAGAGAAGATTCAAGAAACAGGCATTTGTAAAGAATCCAAATTGGTGATATGATGCTAATCCTGTAATTCAAGTGAGAAAAACCAATTCCACAATTTTGAGCCAAATTTAAATAAACTTCAGTTAAATAGTGGCCAGAAGGATGGACTCTGCTCAGGTCTATTCCAGTGTACCCAGGACCTGGCCATGAGTCACAATTTTCAAGAGTTTAAAAAGCCAAACCCACAAGGCTACCATATTTCTGCTCAGTTCCAATCAGGGCTAAGTATGCATTCTAACATATCTCCTGCCCACCTACCTCCAGGCCACAGGTGATCAAGCACATCTCATGCAGATGTGTGAAGCTGACAGAAGGCCGACAGGAACTTATGCTTAACTATCTTAACTGCAAACAGAACCCTTAACCTGCAAGGTATATTTTTCCTGTTTTTTGGTTTCCCATTAACTTGCAAGGTATATTGTTCTTATTCTTGTTTTGGTCTCGCAATGGCTCAACAGGTAACAGCCCTTGCCTCCAGACCTGACCACCCGAGTTTGATCCCTGGAACCTCCGTGGTGGAAGGAGAAATTCAACTCCCAGAAGTTGTTCATGTCTCTGGTCTCTACATGTTCATCATGATACATTACCCTGAAACATGCATGCATATGTGCATATACAGAACAAATAAATCAATGTAATAAGTAAAAAGAAACTCACGTTACAGGTCGGGATATTGTGACATTGAAGAACTTGCAGCTCCATCTGTAAGATCTTCGGTTCACAATTACTCAGTCTTTAGTACTTTCAAACAAAAGCCATTTATCATTGCTCAGAATTGTGTGTGAAGTCCTTCTGCTCTGGATGGATTTTGCTCATCCCAGTGTAATCAGACAGATGCTGACTATGTGCAAGCTGGTCCTACTATCTCACAAACTGGAGGTTGACTGGCTGTCGACAAACAAGTCAGTAGTTTATTTCAACCTTGATTTTTTTTTTTTTTTGCCATGTTTCTACTGTATTCCTTTTACCAACAAGTCCAGATGATTCACAGTGAAGGCAACTGAACAATAGAGAAAGCAAATCTCTGTAAGAAATTCTGTTTTTATCACCACATATAATCGGACAAAGTAAGTACAAAGCCAGTCCAGGTTCTCAGATTGAGAAAGAGCCTGAATTTGTAAAGGGGTTGGTGGGGGTTGGCGGGGTGAGGACCAGTCAGGAACTGCAACCATTTATTTTTATTTTATTATTTGCAATAAGCCTGCTGCCACATGGAGACATACATTATAAAAAGAAGAGCAAGAAACATTTGAACACGATTTATCTCATATCATCTTCACAATAATGCAATGTAGCACTATGTACATATTCCTGGAAGCAAAAGGCTGGAGGGGACCTAGCGGATGGGAAAATAGTTGCTAGTGATGTACACCAAGAGGATTCAGGTACACTTTGCAGATAAATGTTTTAACCTAAATGAGCAGCAGACAATGAGGTCATTACAGTTTGGCAGTGAGCGTATATTAGCCGGGTAAATGTGCTGATTATGTGAGACGAAACTGTTTTATGAAAGAAGATAGCATTCAAGAAATGGTTTCATTTAGATCTCACAGCTGTCTTCCGACTCTAATCCTGATTTATTTTATCAGATTCCGACCCAGCAGGGTATACAGAGTCGATGCTCAGTGCTTCCTTTCAACCCCGTCCAGACTTCAGACATAGAAAACTGGAGATTATGTTTCATCTAACCTTTGGGAAGAAATTGCCTGGTGATCTAGTTAATTGTAGTGGAAAGCAAGATTACCAAACCTCGACACATGTGAGGGTAATTTTGTAGAGCTGTGCTGTATCAAGTCCCCGTAAGAAAAGTTAACTTTGATGACATGGGCGAAGGGTGGGAGTTAGGATTCTGACCCTGCTCCGACCTATTTCATTTGGGGAGCCATTTCCCAGCTTGCTTTGCGGTTCTCAGTGGTTGAAGCAGGAGCCTCGCACATTCCCAACAGAGCTGAAAGAGAAAAGGTCTATTTTTATTTGGCCAGGCAAAACCGTCCCTTCAGCATAGCAGGGCAACTGAGCCAAATGGATTTTCAGATCAAACCAGCACCCACTTTCAAGCTTAATGTCAATTTTTGTTTTTCTACCTTAGAAGCTGTGTTACAGAAAATGGAAAAATACACTTTAATTACCTTTTGTGTTTATTTGACATTTCTTTGCTCAGTAATTCTGTGGTCATTTGACATTAGCCCCCCACAGGGTGTCAGTTTCTTTTTCTGGGTTTCCACTTGTCTTCACTGAGTTAATCACATAACCCTGGGTATTTGGGGGGCTTGAGCCATAGATAAGAGGTCTGGTATGAGGCTTTATTTTCTCCAGAGACTAGAAGAGCATTAGGAGAATGTGCCATGATCAGCTGTCATATATGGCCAAGAACACAGTGTGAGAAGCTACACGCAATGATGGAGGGGAGGCAGATTTGCTGAGTCTGGTTTCTGTGTCTGCCATTAGCTAAGTAACCTTGGACAAGGTCTAATAATCTCCCCCATGCTGATGTGTGCGCCTCTACCTCAGGTTGCTCAGGATTAAATGAATAGTAATAACTAGATAAGTGCCCGGGTGCATGGGTTTCACACTGGTGAGTTCAAATGACCTCAGAGCAAAAATATTTAGAGAAAAAATGTGGGGCTCAGTGGTTAAGAGCACTGGCTGCTCTTCCAGGGTTCCTGAGTTCCATTCCCAGCACCTACATGGAAGCTCAGTACGGTCTGTAACTCCAGCTGCAGGGGATCCAGTAACTTCACACAGACATACATGAAGGTAGAACACCAATGCAGGTAAAAACAAATCATAAAGGAAACAAGAAAATCTGGTCTTTATGGGTATAGATGTTCATTCGATTATTTCCCAAGCAACAAGGCATAAAATAAATATTTAGATACAATTAACATTATATTTAACTTTGTAAGTAACAGATATATGCATAGGTAATATGTAGATACTATTCCATTTATATGAGGTTTTTTTTTTAAACTGTGCATTTATATGCATGCACACAGTTTTCATTTTAGCAAGTCAGAACTCAAATTACCCACGAGCTTATTTTTTTTAGACTTGCTCAGGGTCTGGTATGTTACTATGAGATTGTCGCTACTCCAACAATCGTTGAGAGGAGACAGCTTGTCACATAGAGCAAGGAACCAGGAGAGAAGAGGCAGCGGTGAGAAGGTGCTGTTTTAACAAATGTGAAGGTAATTCGCACTGCAATCTCAGTAATTACTCTTCCCCAAGTCCCTCCATGGAGCAATTTCTTATTGTCCTTCTGAGCTTTAAGACTCTCATCTAAGGGAGAATTTAAAAAAAAAAAAAAAAACTGAGTAAAATAAACTGGTGAATTCCCTTTCCTCAGACCTTTCCCTTTATACCTTTCCTTTGTTCAGGTCAAGAGAAAGCAGCCATGCTCCATAGGAGATGAGCATGCCCCAAGCTAGGAATAAACACCCTGCCTGTCTGCTGTCTT
Organism: Mus pahari; assembly: GCF_900095145.1. Taxonomy (NCBI): domain Eukaryota; kingdom Metazoa; phylum Chordata; class Mammalia; order Rodentia; family Muridae; genus Mus; species Mus pahari. The sequence goes on from NC_034601.1 coordinate 37,060,801, forward strand.
GGCTCCTCCATTCTGCTTCCTTCTAGGTTTCCTCCCTAATGGGAGAGAGGGTGAGCATGAAAGAAACTGCTAAAGGCCCATGAATATTTCAAAGCCAAAAGCCAAGGGACTGCATTAAACCTCAAAAACTCTTCACTAAATGGAGATAGAGGCAGAATAATGAAATGCCCAGAGGTACTGAGGTAATTTCAGCACGAAGCACACACACACACACACACACACACACACACACTAAAATGCTCCTCACCACAAAGACATCTCAAACTTCCTCCCCAGCCATCTCTGTTAGCCAGTTCTTTCTGGGCCCCCAACCTCATAGCACCATGGAAGGCAGAGGCTGCCAGTCCGTCTAGTGGCTAAAGTCAGGACCTGTCTAGACCAAGAATCCTGGCTGGAGTCTAGTTTCTTGTGTGGGTTGTCTGAATCTGCAGCTCTTATTGCAGATGCAGAACAAACCAGTCACTTATTAAACATGTCGTAGTACTATGTGTTCATCTTTCATATATCCCTGCCTTGGTTGAAACCCTCTTCTCATAATTTTTCCCCAGACTACAGCTATGGGAAGTGCCTGCCCCATCAGTCAGGTCTTGCCATTGTCAGCATCAGTCAGCCACTAGGTCTACCCAACAAACACAGAGCTTGCTGTGGATCGAATTTTGGTTCTAATGGTCCTTGGGGACATGGGGCTTTTAAGATTGCACATGCATCAGACAGAGTAGAAGGCTTTAAGGAGGACGTGTACACTGTCAGGACCAGTTAAGTCAGTTGGTGTGTAACAGGCAGTGCCTTCTGTTTTCTGGCGTGGCCACAAAAATGAGCTCTCGTGCTTTATCTGTGTTAACACACCTTCACAAAATATAAAAATCACTTTAAAGTTCCAGATCATCTCTATGTTTTAGTATCAGTTCAACTGGGTATCTCCTTGTGATTGTGTTAGTGGTGTAGAAAAGAGAGAGAGAGAGAGAGAGAGAGAGAGAGAGAGAACTATCTTGTATATTCTCTCTGAAGGCAGAGACAGCACCAGGAGTAACCAGGGTGCTTTAGAATCAGTTAATCCACATTCACCAGGACTCTCGGTAGACATTTAAGGCAAGGAAATATTCTACTTTTGCACGCCTACTTAATTCTCAGGCATTGTCCTAGATGCAGCTTGTATAAAGACCAAATTCTTCATGGCGTTTATGTTTGGGGTCAGAGTAGGAGAGGCAGAAAACGAAATTATTGTATCATGGTGTGTTAATGCAAAAGTGAAGTGCCAGGATAAGGCGCACATAGGAACAGTAGGCAAAGAGGTGGAGGAGCTGGGAGATTCTTCTCAGCAACTGAGGTCTCCAAATTGAGGCCTGAAATTAGCTGATTGGTGTGCATGATACACCGTTTCTAGTTCAGTGAAGCATTTTCCTTTGTAATGCTTCAATTATCTGCTTTTTAAGGCTTCCCATGCTAAGGGAGACTTTTTGCCAGTCTACTGGAGTTAGCTTCACCCACACTTGATCTCCTATAGTTCCTTAATTTATGTCTGCAAATTATAATCTGAACACCATCATCAGACTCTGGTGTTAGAGCGGCAGGGGTGTCGAGGGCGAGAAAGGAAATGGCCCCCGAGTTAAGTCTGAGACATCCAGGATGCCAGCTGCAAGGAAGATGGATGGGGCTGTGTGACTTCAGGGATACATGACATAGATAAACAGCTTGGCTGTTTGCCTCTTTAAGCTCCATTTATTACTACTTAGACTGAATTGATTTCTGCATGGCAAATATTGGCTCATCTTTCAAAGGCTCCCGCTAAAATGTCACCTCCACGGAGAAGCCTTTCAGACACTTCCCAGGCATTAAACTGCCTTTCCTGGGCTTGACACGTGTGCGATGCATACCCTCTTCCTGTTACTCTGATAGTATTTCCACAATGCAAGTTACTGGTGCTGCCTTTTCTTTGACCAGTGTATCCAGCCGGTAGCCTGCCCGAGCTTGAAGTAACCTGGTCCCATCCCCTGAGCTCCTAGGGCGGGTGCCACAGAGCTGAAGTCAGACCAGATGAGCAAGGCACTCCTCATCAGCTTTTACAGCTAGAAGTTTTATCTTTGCCTGGTGCTGGCCAGCAAGAAATAAGGAAGTGATTATGTCTGAAGATAAGACTGAACACAGAATACCAGGAGAAGAAACTCAACTTCTAATTATGATATCTCAGGATTTTCCCCTCTTTCTGCTCCTTAGAGAAATGCAAGAAGAGATTTGGTGTTTTATTATTATTATTATTAATTAATTTATTTTTTTGAGACAGGGTTTCTCTGTATATCCCTGGCTGTCCTGGAACTCACTCTGTAGACCAGCCTGGCCTCAAACTCAGAAATCCCCCTGCCTCTGCCTCCCGAGTGCTGGGATTAAAGGTGCGCACCACCACGCCCAGCTCTTGGTGTATTTTTTTTTTAAGTCTATTTTCATTTTCTAAATGAGCCAATTTGATTTCTAAAAAATAGATTCTTAAAAAGGGATCAGAACTGAAAACCCAATCTGTCTATGGGATGCCTATATATATATATATATATATATATATATATATATATATATATATATTTAAATTATGATGAAGTGTGAACTAGTGATCACACAATTAGGAATTATCTGGAACTATTACTTTTTACAGCTTGAGAGTGTTCTGAGCTAATGTCTAAGGTGATATTAAGGAAGATTTAGCAAGAGATCAAAGATGTAGTGACCAACAATACTATTTGACAAATGGGGTTGTATTTATTTCTGCTTTCTATCAACTGCATTTATACCATTGAGTGGTTACAATGAACCTGCACACTAGACCAAGATTGTTTGAAAACCTTTTCAGTAGAAGATGGCCTTGAACTCAGATCTGCCACATTCCCCCAAGGGTTCCTGTGCTAAAGGCTTGATTTCCAACTTGGGTTGCTGTCTGGATAACTTGGACCTTTAAGAAGTGGGATTCGGGAAGGAAATCCCTTGAAGGGGAGCCTGGGCCCTTTTCCTGTCCGTTCCTGACTCCTGCCAATGGTAAAGCAAACAGGAAAGCAATGCTGTGCGTCACCTACTGATGTTTACCTACCCCAATGTGACGCAGCCAACTGAGCATGGGCTGACAGTCTTCAAAGCAGGAGGCAAGAGGAGCCCTCCTCTTTTCAGGGTTTTATCTCGGGTATTTGTCTCATTGCTGGAATGCTGACACAAGGGTTATGTCTCTTAAACAAATGAGGATCAATGCCAATTCTGAGTCCACAAAGAAAATGACTAAAATGTGTCTGAGAAAGATTTGTGGAGCAACTACACATCAGAACAGAGAAGATATGGAGAGTGGAAAGATGAATCCCTGCCTATAGTAATCAGTTGTTATCTACTGATCATCTATCTATCGTATCATATATTATGTATATATCATATATATGCAATATATTAATATATAAATAATATATGTCATCTATCTGCCCATTGTGTAGAGATAATATAATACATATAAATGCACAATATAGGCACATATCTCCTAAATTCCTAAATGGTGGCTGTTCATATGTTACTACTTCTAAAACGAGAATCACCTTTGAAATTTTTAAATTATTAAATATCCTGGACATGCAACTAGCTTTAGATTTTAAGTTTGTAATGAAATGAATTTTATTAATTTCTCTTTTTTTGAATCGTGATTTTGTGTTGTGTGTAAGAAATCTTTGTCCCTCCCAAGTTTTCAAAGATTTCCCCCTGATGTTTAGAGGTACTATAGCTTTGTTATTTCCACTTATATTTTCTATATAGTGTGATGCAAGTGTTAAAAGTTTTTTTCCCTCTATGGGCATCCAATTACTTTAGCAACATTTTTGAAACAATTATGCTTTTCCCATTGACTTAACTTAGCCCTTTAGCAAAAATCAATTGGGCATATAACTATGAGTCTACTTCTAAACACACTGTTATGGCTCATTGATATACCACAATACCACTCCATCTTAATTACTCTAGTCTTGTAATAAATTTTAAAATTAGTAAAATCTGCCATTTTCTCAAAATATTCTTCATGGTTTCAGTCTCTTGAATACCCACTGGCCCTTTAAAATTAGCTGGTCTGTTTTTCTTGAAATATATTGCTAGGATTTTCATAATTAATCACCAATGACAAGCAGATTAAAATAAAATCATAACCTACCCTGCATCTACTAAAATATCTAAAGTTATGAAGACATACATTAGGGGCTGAAGAGGGAGAGTCTGGATCAAGTAAAATTCTCCTCTATTGTTGGTATGCAAGCGAAAGAGTACATTCTCTTTGGGAAAGAGTTTGATACTACCTTTAATATCAATTATTTACACAACTCTATGATCAAGGAACTTCGTTCTTACAGGAAACGCAAACACCACCATGTGCCAACATGGAGATTTGTACGCAACCATCGGTAGGAATTTAATTCAGAATTGTCTCTACCTGGAAATAGTCTCCACCAGTAGAAAAATGAGAATAACTGGTATATTAAACAACGTGAATCTTGAAAACAGTGCTTAAAAAAGTCAAATGCAAAACAGAACGTACACTTCTCCATTCATGAAAAGTAAAATCTGTAAAAGACAATTCAAATCTAGAGAGATATAAAAGATCTTCTTCGTTGTCTGGGAATCATATAGAAGTAAGTGGGCTAGGAACCAAAATCTAAATGAACTTACTTGGGGTAAAAGAAATGTCCTATTAGAATCACGATAATGGCTGTGCAGGTATATATATTTGGCAAAGCATATTGAACAGTTCAGTACAGTTAATTTACTTTTCAAGAGAGTAGATTATAGCTCTTGTGAAGTAATCACTATTTCCCTGTTGAATATTGTCTTAGTCAGGGTTTCTATTTCTGCACAAACATCATGACCAAGAAGCAAGTTGGGGAGGAAAGGGTTTATTCGGCTTACATTTCCATACTGCTGTTGATCACCAAAGGATGCAGGACTGGAACTCAAGCAGGTCAGAAAGCAGGAGCTGATGNAGANGCCATGGAGGGATGTTCTTTACTGGCTTGCCTCCTCTGGCTTGCTCAGCCTGCTCTCTTATAGAACCCAAGACTACCAGCCCAGAGATGGTCCCACCCACAAGGTACCCTCCCCTCTTGGTCACTAATTGAGAAAATGCCCTGCAGCTGGATCTCATGGAGGCATTTCCCCAACTGAAGCTCCTTTCTCTGTGATAACTCCAGCTGTGTCAAGTTGACACAAAATTAGCCTGTACAAATATTCTTCTTTCAAAATAAAATAAAATAAAATAAAAATACATTTTCTTTTCTTCTGATTACTCCTTCTGAATTTTCCTGCTCTCTGTACTGTAATAATTTTATGCTGATTACAAATTATCCAGTCTAAAGTATTTTGCTACAGCAATCCAAATGAACAAAACAGAAATGGGCACCAAAAATCAGCTGTTATTCTAAAAAGACAGATAACCTGAAGAAGCTTTGGAGTTCCAGAGCAGATGGACTCTGGAAGAACTTCCAATTACAGGCTAGCAAATGCATGGATGGCAAGGGGCAGTTCTGGTAAGAACTCAGAAAGGAAAAGCTGGAAAAGCCTCAGGCTTCTTAGATATTACCTCAGTAGTCATCATCAGAATATTGGTAGAAATATGAACACGAAAACTACCCCCAGAGGCTAGAGCTATGGCTCAGCAGTTCAGAGCCATGCACTGCTCTTACAGACATCCCAAGTTTGATTCCCATCACTCAGTAGGCTCATGACCATCTATTAATTCCAGCTCTACAGCATCTGGCGCCCTCTTCTGGCCTCTGTAGGCACACTTGTGCACGCAGCCCCAAACACAGATACACAGGCATACACATGGTTAAAACTAAAAATTTAAAATCCAGTCTGATGAAATCTCAGGTAGAAATAGGAACGTTCTGAGTCTAGTTTGCTTGCTTCCTGCCTGTTCCTACATGAAGAGACTGCTGCCTCATGTTCCCATCACCTGAGCCATCATGCATTTACACGCCTTCTTCACCACTGTGGATAAAGATTCCTCAGAAATCCTGAGCCTAAGTCACTTTCTATAAGCCAGATTTGTCAAGTAATTTAGTCAGAGCAATCCAAAAGGAGTAGATAGTATCCTTGGCTTCTGTTACCTGCTTAGAAAATGCAAAGAGACAAAGTTTAAATATAACATCAATAGTTAAAAGAAACACAGCCTAAAGATGAGAAAAATCCTTAGCCTATCTACTCTCTCTCTCTCTCTCTCTCTCTCTCTCTCTCTCTCTCTCTTTCTGTGTGTGTGTGAGTGTGAGAGAGTATGTGTGTGTGTGTGTGTGTGTGTGTGGTGTGTGTGTGTGTGTGTGTGTGTGTGTG
>NC_034601.1:37067170-37073479 GCF_900095145.1 Mus pahari
GTGTATGTGTGTGTGTATGTGTGTGTAAGCCAGAAGTCCATATTGAAAGTCTTCAATTGCTTTCCATCTGAGTATTTTGAGAGTATCTTGCGTATCACTTAGTATTATGAGCATGATTATATCTAAACCTAGATCTTACCAATTCAACTAGCCTGGCTGCCTAAAAAGCCTTAGGCAATGGCTTATCTCCATTTTTGCAGTCCTAGGATTATAGGTGTGCACTGAAGTGCTTGACCTTTGTCTGAACTTAAGTCCTCACGGTCGTATGGTGAGCACTTAACCTGTGAAGCCATTTCCCCAAACCTGGATCCATTTCTTAAGGTCTCAGCACATTGAAATCGCTACACTGAAGACTAACCTGTCAACACACTGGGGGACAAAGCCCATCCACAGATCATAGCAGAGAGCACTCTCCTTTACTAAAGGTCCTCTGATTTAAATATTAATCTCATCTAAAGCACTCTCACAGAAGCCCCCAGAAAAATGACGGGCAATTACTGTGCACTGCGACTGAGCCAAGCTGACACCAAAGGCCAGCCATCACATTATGTTTAATTTCTACCTTCCCTCTCCACCACTGTCTCCTCTGAGAGCCTCACACAGATGGCTTCAGACTTTCATTCTATTTCTCCTTTAATCATTTCTTTATGCAATGAGCTCCTTTATACAAGATGAGTAAAAAGACGCTGCCTCCCTTTGTGGAGTTCTCAAGGGGCTTTCTCTTCTCTTGGGAAGACAATGTCCTTATGAAGACTACAATGACCAGGGGACTTGGCCCTTCTTTCCCTTTAATTGCACACTGCCCCACTCCACCACATACTCAACCCGCTTCCACTTCCGGTACCATTGTCCAGGGCATTTTTGTTTGGTTGGCTTTTTTGTTGTTGTTGTTTCCTGTTGTGTTTTTTTGCTGCTGTTTTGGCTTTGTTTGTTTGTTTTTCTGAATCACATTTGACCCCTTTAGGACCTGGAGCCTCCTGGTTTCATTCTCTTTCCCCCTCCCCCTTCCCCAGTCCTCTGCATAGCTCTCATCTCAGTGCATCGGTTGGTCCACAATACCAAACACTGCTCCTAACTCAGGCGTCCATCCTCAGATTCTATTTGCTCATTGCACCTCACTCAAGTGCCTGTCCTCAGATTCACTGTGCCAGTGTTCTTTGAAAACCACACATAGAGACTGAACTACCTCTAACACAGGGCCCTCAACCTTTTAAAGTATGGATTCTTTTACATTTGAGAGAGTGTCTGCACTATTCTCAGAACATTCTTCTAAAATAGAAGTCGATAAGCACATAGACACAGCACAAACAGGTGTGTGTGTGTATGTGTGTGTGTGTGTGTGTGTGTGAAGTTGTTACCCTGATGAAATACTTACCAATGTTCTTCTGGGTGAACCCATCAAATGACGAGATACAACAGTAGATCTTGTAACTATTGTAATTTTAAACAGCACACATATCATGTCCTGCTATCTGCAACTGTAATATGAAGTGACAATACATGATTACTTTTGAGGACAGTCACTGAGATTGCTAGCCCTACTGATTTCTTAGTTATACCTGAAAAGGAAATGACAAGTTTCACATAAAAATCCAAGTTTATGAGCCCTTTGAAAGCTAGTCTAGATAAATCTTTTTAATATAGTATTTTATTAATTCTTGAGAATTTCATATAGTGTATTTTGATCATCCACTATCTTTCCTCTAACTCCTCCCAGATGCATCTACCTCCCAGTTCCCCATGCACCCGCAACTCCTTATCTTTTTATTTTTTTACATTTTAAATTAAATTAAAATATGATTACATCATTTCCCTCCTCCTTCACCTCTCTTCTACCCTTCACACGCCTACCCCACCCCACCAGCACTCCTTTCGAAATTCATGGCCTCCTTTCCTTTAACCATCGGTGATCATTTATATTTATGTACACATATAAATAATATAATAACTATACAATATTATATATTTCTGTATATAGCTGTATAATATTATATATGTAATTATATTTCTATGTATACACATGTGCACACAAATAAACACATAAACACAATCTGTTGAGGTCTCTCATGTCATATATATATATATATATATATATATATATATATCACTACTGGTATGGGATAACCAATCATATCTCATTGTCTGGAAGTTTTCTCTTTCAGTAGTTGTTAATTGTTCATAGATCTTCATCTAGGAGAGGGGCCCCATGACATGTCACCCTATGCTGAGATGCTAACTTGTTTTAGAATTATTCAGGAGGTCCTTTTCAGTCCAAATGACTTTGATGTTTCATGGCTGTCATTTCTCTATCATAACTAGAAGGCACAATCTCATGGCAGATTTACTAATCTTCTGGCTCTTACAATCTTTCTGATTCTCTCTTCTAGGAGTTGTGTTGTAGATGAATAGCTTAGGGTAGGTAGTCTTTGGTCAGTAGTTATCTCCATTTTGACTAGTTGTGGTTTTCTGTAATGGTCTCCTGCTGGAGAAACAAAATTTCATTGGTAAGAGGTGAGGCTACACTTATCTGTGGGTATAAGATCAGCACTTGGAATGTAGCTAGGAATTATGCCGATCTAGGAAAGGGGTGGTATTGAGTTCTCTTCTACAATCTTTCTATCCAGGTATAGTTGGCTACATTTATAGTACCAAACATTATTTCCTCTTGTTAAACAAACTATGAGTCCAGTTAGATAACTGTAGGTTATTGCCAAGATACAAGTAACATTATTTCACTTTTAGGGATATCTTGTCATGCTGATCATTATTGTGGTTGATAGTTATCTGTGGTGTTTTGAATAAGAATGCCCCCCATAGGTACATATAGTTTAACAACTAGTAACCATGAAGTGGAACTGTTGGAAAGGATTAAAAGGATTAGGGGGTGTGTCCTTGTTGGAGTAGGTGTGGCCAAGGAGGAAGTGTCCACTGGGGGGGGGGGTGGACTTACAGGTTTCAAAACCTCATGACAGGTCTCCTCCCCAACTCTGCCTATGGATCAGGATACAGAACTTTCAGCTACTTCTCCAGCTGCCGTGCTTCTTGCCATGAAAATGGACTAACCTCTGAAACTACAAGTCAGCCCTCAATTAAATGCTTTCTTTTGTAAGAGTTGCCTTAGTCATGGCGTCTCTTCCCAGTGAAAGACCAGTGACTAAGACAGCATCGCAGATAGGTAGGACTACTGATTGCTGTCATCCTTAGAAGCTTGTGTATCACCTCTGAGACTGTGAGAAGCTACTTCTCAGTGGGAGGCTTTTGGGTCAGTTCTAGCTCAAACCCTTTGCATTCTATGTCTAAAGTGTGCGGCGTCTTCAGCATCAAGGACATACCTTCAGCTTCGGGCAGCCAACCAAAGGGCAACAGCAATAACCTATATTACTTCAGAAGCCTCTTGACTTGCTAGATTATCAACTTGAAAGGCAGTTTCTCATGCATGATATTGGAGTTTTTGTCCCAAATTCTGTATTCCTCCAAAAAAAAAAAAAAAAAAAAAGTATAGCTAGGCCTATCACAGCAATACCCAAGTCCCTAGTACCATCTGTCTTACTTAGAGTTTTATTGCTGTGATGCAACACCATGACTACAGCAACTCTTTTTAAAGGAAAATATTTAACTGGGCTTGGCTCACAGCTCAGAGGTCCAGTCCATTCTCATCATGGTGGTGTGCAGGCAGGCACATCTATATCTGGATTGGCAGGCAGCAGGAAGTGAATGAGATACTGGGGCTTGCTTGAGTTTCTGAAAACTCAAAACCCACCCCTAGTGACATACCTTTTCCAAAGGCCATACCACCTATTAGTGCTTCCCCTTATGGACCTATGGGGGCAATGTTTATTCAAACCACCACAATTAGGAAGGTGAAGAACCACTGGGCTATGGGTTTTGGATGGCATATCATCTCTCCAAGTTATTGAATTTCATTTAAATATGTATATATGTAAATACATATACCTGTATGCATTACATGTAATCTTTGATTAGTATAGACTAATGATTTCCTATGTTTTTTCCCAAGCATCTTTAATGTCTTTAATGTCTCTTCTTCTGCATAGTCCTACTTCCCATTTCCCCAGATAAAGGCTGACTCCGCATGCTTCCAATTGCCCCCTTCATATTGCCTGTACTAGTCTAGATATATCCAATCCCATGAATTTCATGGGCTATGCACTATTCCAAAGAGTCCTTTTGAATCTTGCAAAATTTTTACAAATACCTCCAATGTATTTTCTAGCCATCTATGTAAAGAAAGCCACATATCCTTTGTGCTTGTCTCTAGACATCACCTCCTCTTCCCTTACATTTCCAGTCAAAGCAGGCTCTTGTACATCTTTAGGCCTCTAAGGCTGGAGCATCATGTTCCTGTATCACTTGGCAACCCTTTCCAGTTTTCTGCCCCTCCCTGTTATTTTTTACTCCCCTGAAGGAGCCATCATAAGCTTTCACTATCATTATTTTACACCTTATTTATTTGGTTACCTTCTGTGTCTATGATTATACAATTGTGCAGCACATTTTTGTGGAATCAAGCTATTTCTTATTGAAACTGTAGTACCTTCTAGAATTTGACCATACAGGGGATGGAGAGATGGCTTATTTGTGAAGGATGAAAACTATTTTTCCAGGGGACCCCAGTTTGGTTTCCAGCACATGACTTAGGAGGATCATAACTATGTAGAGTTTCAGTGCCAGGGGTATCCAGCATTCTGGCTTCTGGGAGTGCCTGCACTCATGTCTACATACTCCTCCACACACATATATACACATAGCCAAAGTCAATATAAATATTGAAAATTAGTTTACCCCTTCTCCAAATACTACCACAATGGTGCTAGCCTATGAAATATAAGGGGGTACAAACACCTATATCATAGTAATGTCTTCCTAGCTAAGAGTTGAGGTGACCCCTTCTGAGCTGGCCTGTTCAGGGATTGGGAGAAGTAGCTGGGAACTTAGGTTTTATAGCACACAGCATGACATTCCAGCTGAGAGCTTCTTAAGACTACTGGGTAAAATGTAAGCAGAGCAGAGAAACAGCAATGTGACTTTTTCCTATTCTGGAATACGATGAAGGAATTGACCCCCATTTTAAGAGCTATCCTGGCAAAATTATGGATTTTGGTTCCCTTTGATCCATGATGGATACAAGTGACAATTGACTCTGTGTTACAGCTATTAATGTAGAACATCAATATTATCTTTTAATTTTGTTTTGTTTATTTTTATTCTTTTGTATTTTTCATCATATAAAATTCCTATATACATATATAAATATTCATATATGCAAATCTATACATGTGCCACTATGTATATGAGCAACATACCTATGTATCTATATGTATATAGAGTAATTCTTTCTTCCGTAGGCAATAAAACTATACTAATTTTAATTTGCTAAACACCCACTCTGTTGTATCACAACAGTGCATATCTACAGCAAATATTTAAAAATATTTGCTCAACATAAGTTTGCTAATAGGAATGGATTCGTGTTCGTTAAGATGTATAATTACTTTCAAACCATATGCTGTTCTGATGTAAATTCATCATGGCTTTTGAAGGAGACACCTATGATTTCGAAAATAGATCACATTCAATATCCCACTTCCCTAAGCATAAAATGTACCTTGTGATTTGCACTGTAAGTCTGGAGGTTACTGGTAATTATTCACTTACAACCTCAGCTGTTATTGTCAAGTATTCTTTCCTGGTGGATCTGATATCAGTCAGTATATTGAATCTTTAAATTAACTATAGACCTGTGTGGGGTAGGGGAGGACATGTTATAGATGCTGGGATTGGAGCAAACAAGAATAGGCTTATATGGAATCTAGGATATTTTAAAGTACTATGTGACAGACATATAATCCAAGCAAGCTTATGGGGAGAGAGAGAAAGAGAGAAAGATAGATAGATAGATAGATAGATAGATAGATAGATAGATAGAAGCTCTTTAACATTTTTTTATTTTCATAATATATTTATTGATTATTTGAGACTTTCGCATCGTGAACCCTGACACTATTAATGATACTCTGCTTTTAGAGTCTTCATCCAGCAGCTGATGAATACAGGGACCCACAGCCAACCATCAGGGGGAGCTCGGGAAGTCTTGTGGAAGAGTGGGGAACAAGATTCAGCAGACTAGAAGGGTCAAGGACACCACAAGAAAACTTACAGTCAACTAACATTGCCCCATGGGGGACCACAGAGACTGAATTCTCAACCAAAGAGCATGAGGGGAGCCGGGAGATGGGAGAGGCAAAGAGGGAGAGAGGAAGAGGGGAAGAAAGGGAAGAGGGAGAGAGG
>NC_034601.1:37073576-37105098 GCF_900095145.1 Mus pahari
GGAAGAGGGGGAGAGGGGAGGAGGGGGAGAGGGGGAGAGGGAAGAGCCACAAAATAGAAACAAGTTACTAGGAGAGGTGATTTATTTAGTTTACAGTTTTCAAGGCAGAAATCTTAAGTGGCACAAAGGGACTTTATACTGAGAGTCCCTTGGTTACATTGCATCATGATCCAGGAAGCAACAGTAGGAGCCTGTGTTGTAGAAAGTAAGTGATTATATTTGAAACCAAGAGTTGGATAAGCTGGGTTGGACAAGCTTGTTCTTTGCATAATAACACACTGGGCAGAACTCAAAGGATAAAATGTGAAATGTCAAGGGTATTTCTGAAGGAACTAACTCATGTCCACAATGAATCTGTGGATATTGACTAGGCTCCAACTCCTGGAGAGCCAATTGCTACCCAGTAGTGCCAAATATGGAGGTTATCCCCCCTTTTTATTATTATTTTTTATTTTTATTTTTTATCAGTTTTTATTAGGTATTTACTTCATTTACATTTCAAATGCTATCCCCAAAGTCCCCCATACCCTCCCCCCCTGCTCCCCTACCCACCCACTCCCCCTTCTTGGCCCTGGTGTTCCCCTGTACTAGGGCATACAAAGTTTGCAAGATCAAGGGTCCTCTCTTCCCAATGATGGCTGACTAGACCATCTTCTACTACATATGCAGCTAGAGACACGAGCTCTGGGGGTGCTGGTTAGTTCATATTGTTGTTCCACCTATAGGGGGCTATCCCCTTCTATATATAATAAACCATAGACCCTTGTGGGGAAATTCAAGCCATATTGAACCCATATTATAAGGAAACTAAAAATGATTTGGTTGGTGGTTTAGTCCCTGGGAGCTCTTGGGATTCTGGTCGGTTGATATTGTTGTTCTTCCTATGGGATTACAAACCCTTTAAGCTCTGCCAGTACTTTCTCTGGCTACTCCATTGAAGATCCTGTGCTCAGTCCAATGGTTAACTGAGAGCATCCACCTCTGTATTTGTCAGGCACTGGCAGAGTCTCTCAGGAGACAGCTGTATCAGGCTCCTCTCAGCAAGCACTTGTTGGCATCCACAATAGTGCCTGGGTTTGGTAACTATATAGAATGGATCCCCAGGTGGGGCAGTCTCTGGATGGCCTTTCCTTCAGTCTCTTCCATACTTTGTCTCTGTATCTCCTCCCATGGATATTTTGTTCCTCCTTCAAAGAAGGACCGAAGGATCCTTCTCCTTGAGCTTCATGTGGTCTGTGAATTATATCCTGGGTATTCCAAGCTTCTTATCAGTGAGGGCATACCATGTGTGTTCTTTTGTGATTGGGTTACTTCACTCAGGATAATATTTTCTAGTTCAGTCTATTTAACTAAGAATTTTATAAAGTCATTGTTTTTAATAGCTGAGTAGTACTCCATTGTGTAAATGTACCACATTTTCTGTATCCATTCCTCTGTTGAAGGACATCTGGGTTCTTTCCAGCTTCTAGCTAATAAGACTGCTATGAACATAGTCGAGCATGTGTCCTTCTTCTATGTTGGAGCATCTTTTGGATATATGCCCAGGAGTGGTATAGCTGTGTCCTCAGGTAGTACTATGTCCAATTTTCTGAGGAACCACCAAACTGATTTCCAGAGTGGTTGTACCAACTTGCCATCCCACCAGCAATGGAGTATTCCTCTTTCTCCACATCCTTGCCAGCATCTGCTGTCACCTGAGTTTTTGATCTTAGCCATTCTGACTGGTGTGAGGTGGTATCTCAGGGTTGTACTGCAGAGCAATTGTGATAAAAACTGCATAGTACTGGTACAACGACAGACAGGTAGACCAATGGAATAGAATTGAAGACCCAGAAATGGACCCACACACCTACGGTCACTTGATCTTTGACAAATGAGCTAAAACCATCCAGTGGGGAAAAAAAGAGCATTTTCAACAAATGGTGCTGGTTCAACTGGTGGTTTGCATGTAGAAAAATGCAAATCAATCCATTCTTATCTCCTTGTACAAAGTTCAAGTCCAAGTGCATCAAGGACCTCCACATAAAACCAGATAAAACTAATAGAAAAGGAAGTGGGGAAGAGCCTCGAACACATGAGCACAAGGGAAATTTTCCTGAACAGAACACTAATAGCTTATACTCTAAGATCAAGAATAGACAAATGGGACCTCATAAAATCGCAAAGCTTCTGTAAGGCAAAGGACACTGACAATAGGACAAAAAACGGTAACCAACAGATTAGGAAAAGATCTTACCAACCCTACATCCAATAGAAGGCTAACATCCTGGATTCTTACATGCCCCGGGGCCTTTAAGTTTCATCTTTCTCCTTCCTGTCATGGCAGTGATTCTCTTTCACTTCTTTCTCCCGGAGCCCTCACTGGAGCAATCTAAAAGTCCTGCCTCTATCTTTCTGCCCAGCTATTGGCTGTATGGCAATTCTGTATTATCAGTTGAATCTAGCTGGGGGCAGGGACCTTCAGGTCTGGAAGTGGAGCTTTTGGGGAGCTGAAACGAGACAAAGCATTCGAATCGATTCCCCACATTTGGTTATTTTTTTTTATGGTGTTATTATATAGAGAGGTCAGCCTCCCCTGCCCCACATTTATTCCCTTTCTCAGCCTGGCAAAGTAATTCATTCACATGTACACATGCAGGCAGACTTGTAGGTCTCACAAAGGTAGGACAGTAGACGGAGTAACATAAGGCGCTATAGAGAGCTCAGGTTTTGATTGGAGAGCCTTTATAACTCTCCCACTGAGTCCAAAATAAGGGACAATTCTCTGATAATTGTGTGCTTGGTTGGTCATTTGTCATCTTGGTTTAGCCTTCAGTAGAGCCCCACAGGCATTAAGAAACCACAATAGCCATGCTAGATTCCCATCTGCAAGAATAACAGAGTATCATTAATAGTGTCGTGGATTGATGATTGTCCATGGGATTGGTCTTAAGTTGTGCCAGTTATTGGTTTGCCGTTTCCTCAATCCCTGCATTCCTTGTAGACTGGATATGTTTTGGGTTAAGAGTTGTGTGGGTGGTTTGGTGTCCCTGTTGCTCCACTGGGGTTCCTCCATGGACACAGGAGGCAGCCTCCTCATGCTCCATATCCCTAATGCTGTGAGTCTAGCATGGCTGTCCTCTGAGAGACTTCACCCAGTAGCTGACTCAGAAAGTTGCAGACATCCATAGCCAAACAGTGGATGGAGCTGGTGAACTCTTAAGGAAGAGTTGAGGGAAGGAGTGCAGCCCCTAAGAGGATAGGAACACTAAAGGAAGACCAACAGAATCAACTAACTTGGACCCTTAGGGCTATCAGAGACTGAACCACCAGCCAAAGAACGTACATGGACCTAGCCTAGGCCTCCCCACACATATGTAGAATATGTGCGGCTTGGTCTTCATTGGGTCCTGAACAACTGGATCAGGGGCTATCACAAGAGCTGTGGCCTGTCTGTGGGATATGTTCTTCTAGCTGAGCTGGCTTGTCTGGCCTCAGTGGGAGAGGAAGTACCTAGCCACACAGAGAGCCACTCAGAAGAGAAGGGAGGGGGCATGTGGGAAGTAATATGGGAAAGCTGACCTGGTGAGAGCAGTGAGTGGAATATAAAGTGAATAAGTAAAAAAGAAAAAAAAAAAGAAGAATAGCTGATTTTTTTAAAAAGAAAGAAACCACAACAGTACCCGCCAATTTAAAATCCCCATCTTTAATATGGCAAGCTATATAAAAACATATGAATTGTTTGACCTAATTTTTAGCATTTTATGCAGCCAATCTAGCAAATCCTCTCATTACATATCAAAAATATAGTGCAGTAAGTAGAATATATTGTTGTAAATGTATACTTGCATACATGAATGGAGTACTATAATTTCATATATAATACCTAAATCAGCTTATGAAATAAATGTACAGTATCGGCTTTTGTTGTCATCAGTGTGTAAGCAGATGTCTCAATATACAGAGGAATACATAAACACATAAGTGGATGTTGTATGCATTATTGCTTAAGTCTGAAATGTCTCCACAGGATCAGGGGTTTGAATTCTAGTTTTCCAGCTGGTGGAACTTTGGGGGGAGAGTTTGGAGCCTTTGATAGTGCATATAGGTGGTTGGTGTAGGTCACTAGGGTTAGAGGACTATAGGTTAGCTGTGTTTCTGGACCAAGCTCTCTGGTTCCTAATCTGCTAAGTTGTGATAAGATAGGTTGCATTGAAAACTAAATCTCTAGGAAGCATTACGGTCTAGCCTCCATGCCTTCCCTGTCATTATGGTCACCCTTTAAACTGTGAGCAAAACAACAACAACACCCACCATCAACAAAAACTCCTGCCAGATATTCTATCACAGCAAAAAAGAAGAGTAGCATACGTGTGTACACATATACATGTGTATGTGAGTACATGCACACACACACACACACACACACACACACACGAATACATTTGCACCCACACTGGCAAAGGCAGACAAATATTAAGGCTATATATCTAAATGTCAACTTCACTTAATGTGGTATGATAAACTTGGGATATATGTATATGTGTTTGTGTATGTGTATGTGTATGTGAATGTGTATGTGTATATGTATATGGGAGCGGAGCAAGTGGACCGTGACGCCAGACAGAAGAACTGGAAAGGTTGAGCGGGCCAAATTCCTGGGATTCTCAGAAATGAGATAGCAGGCATGGGGCCAGCTTCCCACCAAGCTCTACTTGATCTGGAACATGTAACCCTGACACCTCACTGAGAGGGCCATAACAATCAGTCATGTAGGGCTCCCTATGCAAATAGAGCATCCCTAACATCTTAGACTGAGCCAGTGGGAAGCATTTACCCCTGGATCCCATCCTACTCCCAAAATGTTTACAAGAACATTATCTGCATGGAATGAAATGCATGAATGATTTCACCAGTGCTTCCCAAGGATACACAAAGACCCAGCATATGTGTAGTAGCATTTGGGAAGCAGAGGCAGGAGGATCATAAATTTAAGATCATCCTTTGATAGGCGGCAAGTTCAAGGCCAGCTTAGTGTACAGGAGATTGTGTCTCAAAAAGAAAAATATCTTAGAAGAATACTATGTGGTTCCACATCTTCTGTATTATGCAACATTTCTTCCCATCTAGAGATACTGTAATTTCCTAAAATATATATAGGAAGTACCATCTGGGACATAATACTTGCTGGGATTGCTATCTACCACACATACCTGTAAGAAAACAAACCAGGCAACTAACCTACTGAAAACATTCATTGAAAATGCCTGGGTTGCCTTAGTACTTACGATTCTCATAGCTGTAATTTTGCCTGCATTCCTGGTGACTGTGATTTTTTTTTCAGTTAGACAAGATAAAGTTGCAGTCCTATGGGGATAAATATATAAAAGTCATGGGCTTTGTAGATAGCTTTAACCATGTAGGGAATAAAGTTAAGCAAGAGTTTCATTTGAAATCAAAAAAGCCCACATTTATTATACCATCCTCATTAACTGACATTTCACTAGAAAGGTCACCAATTAAGTTATTTTTATAGCCAGGTGAATAGAAGTTATGTTTCCATGACAACAGATGGTGCATAACAAGGTTTTTAAAAAAAGGTTAATGGAACTTCTGGTGAGTTTAATGATGATGTGTGGAAATCATTCCTGCAGTTGGTTTTTCTATTGTGCACCAGCTTTCTCTCAGGGCTGGCCATTGTTGAGAACAATGGTTTTTCTTTTTCTTCTTCTTCTTCTTCTTCTTCTTCTTCTTCTTCTTCTTCTTCTTCTTCTTCTTCTTCTTCTTCTTCTTCTTCTTCTTCTTCTTCTTCNTCTTCTTCTTCTTCTTCTTCTTCTTCTTCTTCTTCTTCTTCTTCTTCTTCTTCTTCTTCTTCTTCTTCTTCTTCTTCTTCTTCTTCTTCTTTGGAGATTTCTAAATGCCAATAGGTATGAGATTTAGAAAGAGGACTAGTTAACCCAGCCTCATCTGGTTGAGGAGTTGGACAGAGGAAGAGGTAACAGTAGAAGTCAGCCAAGATTGCTTCAGCGATTGTTCAGGGCAGCATATATAACATGTATCCTCATCTTTTTCTGTGGGTCACCACATGAAGTAAATTAATTAAATGATACGTAAAGAGATGGAGGGTCTTACTTCTCCTGATCTAAACCACTGGGTAGAGAATGTTGAACATGATGGAGAGGCAGCAAAGTGGGAGTCTGAATAGAAAGCCCTTTGCCCTCAACGAGCCTCAGATAGTGGTACATCGCTGCTGGAAAGTCTACATTCCAGTAGAGCCGAGCCATGCAGCTTGATCTAAAGAACTTATTTCCTGAATAGAAAGCAATGGCTGTACTGGGAATGGGATCCTGGGCCTGGTGCCCTGTGATCGTCTCACTCTTCCAAAGGATCACCTGTCTTTGCTGAGGATATTTGGACTCATTCGCGGTCCAGTTTTTAATCTTTCAAAGTAATGTAAAGTAGATATTGTGGTGCGAACAACTTACGTTGCTTTAGAATGTATTCTCAATGGTCTATGACTTTGTCACCCTGACTTCGAGTGTGTACGTTTGAGTCCATTATTTTTGTATCCAAGTGTGGACTTTGTCTTTAAGACATACGTCATAAGTCATAAGACAACATGTCAAGCTCTCTACTATGTTTTTTTTTTCACTTTTAAAATTCTATCAAGAAACCAATATTTTATGAGTGAAATATAAGTAGATAACCATAAGAAAGATGAAAATTTCAATTCTAACATAAAGATGAAAGCCACTAAACACTGTATATTAACATGGATTTTTAAAGACTCCTATGATTGCAGTGGATTTGATGGCACATATTTTCAATACATAAACAAATTCTATGTCAAAGCCATAGCAATGGTGATCTGAAGTACAGACTTGGGCTGAGGGATGGATCAAAGCACTGATCCTACTGGGAAATAAAGTGAAGTAGAAGAAAATTCCTAAAGTGGTAAGTAGCTTCCTGGTCAGCCCATAGGAGATGGATCCAACCTAAGGATGGCCTTTCCCCCTATTTTACTTTGATGATTGATGCTTCTGTGAGACAGTGCTTGCACTCCAAGTTCTCGCTTCAATGTTTCCCACACAAAGAATTTCTACTGCAGAGTGGAGTCAAACATTCAACTCGTTTTAATACGTGGCAGAATACTTTTCGGTCTTTTTCTTCGTCATACTTTCACCCAATGGAAATTACACTTAGTCTCAGTAATCAAGTGAAGATCGCCTTTGGTGCACATGGGACTCAAGCTCCACGTGGCATCAGATTTCTTTGAAGCATTAAAGCCACTGCTTGGAGCTTAGAGGAATTGCCAAGTTATAAGTTGGATTTCTTAAAATGATTTTTAAAAAAAAAAAATCCATGATCATTACCATCTTTATCATTGACTTCGTTTTCTCCTCCTGGCATAGACACTCTGTGTATAGATAAGCATAAGGAGCAGGATGGAATTCTCTAGCTGTGTCTGGTCTGGAAAGAATCTTATGGCTATTGTGGAACATGACCACTTGTAGTTTAGAAAATTAAAACTAGAAGGAAATTTGAACACGATTAATCTATTAAGAGTTATTCTCTCACTTACACTCTCTCCCTGTCTCTTTCTCTCCTTCCTTTTTCCTTCCTTTTTGCCCTCTTTCCTTCTTCCCTCCCTCCCTCCCTCCCTCCCTCCCTCCCTTCCTTCCTTCCTATTTGCTTATCTTCTCACTGGCCAGCTAGTGAGCCCCATATATGTACTTATCTTTGCCTCACCAAAAGTGAATCACAAACAAGTCCCACCTTGTTTGGATTTTTTAAAGGGGGATTAAAGTCCAGTCCTCATGCCTAGTAAGCAAAGACTTTAACAACTGAACTGCCTTAACATGTACCATTTATTACATACCAGCATCATCTGGTGCAACGTTTGTAACTGTGAACCAGCCTTGTGGGGGGATAGACATTCATAATCGGAGGGGAGGAAAGGTAGAATTGACTCTTTCAATATTCAGGTTAAAATAAATCATCTAAACAAAAGCCGTGAGGTTTCTAAGAGATACAGACATCTCTATGATATTTCACCTAGTGAAGCCTGAAGCACTTTCCATCTGATAAACCAAAATTCTTCTGAATCATGAAAATACTTGCTTTGGGTAAGAACAAACCCTAGACTTGAATTTTGTGTGCTTCTCCCACAAATTCCTGTGTTGAAACTCTAACCTCTACTAAAGGTTGTGGTTTGACAATAGAATCTTCACAATCAAGTCAGAATGAGGCTATTAGGGTAGACTTAATCCAGTATGGCCAGCATCCTAAAAAAGAGATAAACTTGAACACAAAGAAGTGCGTAGAGGGAAGATATGAAGACATGTAGGAGAAAGGTAGCCATCTAGAATAAGCCATAGCAGAAAGCCTCCAGCGCACCATATTTTTATTGGCTTCAGAAAGAATCAACAAGGCCGATATCCTGATTTCAGACCTCTTGTTTTCATAACTGTGAGATAAATGTCTGTTGCTTAAGCAACACCGTGGTTCTCTCTCACAGCATCCCCAGCAAGCTATTGTGGTACCCAACTATCCCATCAGGATTATAGCCCTTGGTGCTGGCCAGGACATGTGCTTCCCTCCCCAGAGCTGTTGGCAAAACAGAGCTCAGAAAAAAAGATGAAGAGTCCGATGTGTGGGAACAAAGCAGCCAAAGAGATATGGGAAGGAAACACAGAGACACCAAATTTGATTACTCTCATGATTTATTAATATTCAGATTGAAAAAGGAGCCTCACAGCCTTAAGTTACGCTAATTGGCACATTTGCTTTATTTATTTATTTTTAAAACAAACCAGTTTTTTTTTTTAATTTTTTAACCTTTTTGTTCATTCCATCACATTGAAAATGAGGAAACAGAAATGGTTTTTGAATTCACTTAATATTTTGGACTCCTCAGAACGGAACATTGCACACACACACTTGGAACAGAGAGAAATAGAGAGGAAAGTGGACTCCCACAGGGCCACACGCACCAGATCAAAAAACCGGGGTACAGTGCAAGAATTTCCCAAGATGACTGCATCATCATTACCAAAAACTCGCCATAACAACACCAAGAAACAAATGTTTAAGCCACACTGTTGGACTTGGGATCTTTCCTGCTTTTTTTTTTTTTTTAATGTTTGCCACACAGAGAGAGAGGGCTCATAGGTAGGAGAGGACAGGCTCACACACGTGAGCAGGACAGGAGAGGAAACTTCAGAGTGGAGCTGAGAAGGGCAGGAGAGACAGGGTTCAGGTGGGGGCAACGTGGAAAGCCATTTCTTAAAGTTCAGGCATGTTCTTGGTCAGCCTCGGGGTCTTCTTTACCCTCATCCTGTCGGGCACTTTCCTTAGGTTTGGCTTCGTCTACAGCTTCTGAGGAAGAAAACAAGATGGGGGAGGGAGAGGAAGGTTAGTATTTTGTCTCTGGAATCTGTTCAATGGTACAAGGCATTGCTTCTTTCCAAAGCATTGAATAAGGGATGGCAATAATGTGATGATTAATACCCAGTAATACAATTTTCTAGATCAAAAGCCTTTAGTCTAGGATGCTGCTCAGCAACACACAAGGAAGAAAAGGATGAGTCGTTCCTCCGTAGATACTACATTCTTTACTGTGTTCACGTGCGTGCGCACGCATGTGTGTGTATGTGTGTGTGTGTGTGTGTGTGTATGTATGTGTGTGCATGTGTGCTTCCATGCCCCATTCCCGTGTGTGTGTGTGCGCACACATACGCGTGTGTGCATGCATGCGTGTGTGTGTGTGTGTGTGTGTGTATGCATGTGTGCTTCCATGCCCCATGCCCGTGTGTGTGCGCGCACGTGCACGTGCGTGCATGCGTGTCTGTGTGTGTGTGTGTGTGTGTGTGTGTGTGTGTGTGTAAGTTTTAGGTCAGAGGACAGTTTGCAGGGAGGAGTCAGTTCTCTATTCCCACCAATGTGGGTACCTGGAATTGAACACAGGCTGGCCATCTTGACCATATCTCCAGCCCATCACTGTGGTTATCAGTCTTCCATCCTCACAACTGA
Source organism: Mus pahari (assembly GCF_900095145.1). NCBI lineage: Eukaryota > Metazoa > Chordata > Mammalia > Rodentia > Muridae > Mus > Mus pahari. The sequence continues at coordinate 37,083,588 of NC_034601.1, forward strand.
GATTCGGCAATAACCTTGTTTTCCTGTTGCTTAGTGTCAAAACAATTGCAGCAAGTAATTCATATGGTTCATTGAGCATCTGTCCCAATTTATCTTGCCATTTATTTTTAGTAATGTGAAATTTGAAAAGGAAAATATGTGAATTTTGACCTCCATTGGAGCTAGGGGAGCCTACTGATAACTGCCATTTAATTAGGACAAAGGCGATCTCCCTTGAGTGGGTAGAGAGTTGGATCTTGTTCTTTGTGCTCTCCTTTCCTCAACATAGTGAAAACCACATAACACCTGGAAACATGGTACCTATCTTATGACCATGAAGACACAATCTGTGTCCTAAATATGGTGGAACAGAAAGAAAATTCATCATTGCATGGGGTGTGCCACACTTGAACACCCCTTTCCATCATCCTTTTCAGTGAGGGAGATAAATAACCAACCACTTTAAAACACTGAGGTGGTTTACAGTCTCTTGCAGTGGAATGCAATACGTTCCAAGGGAAAACACAGATCTGTGACACTGGTATTGCTTTGCTTAACAAGGTAGATTTATATCTTTATGAAGGTTGATTCCCACAATTTTAAAACTTTCCCTGGAGAATTCAGCCAACAGATTATATACCACAAGACATTCTACTAGTATACCAGCCTGTATAAACAAAATCCATTTTCTCTAAAATTACTTGGTATCAACTAATCAGATATCTTATGCCGCAAACCAACATCGCCCTTAATTTCAATGATCTTTCAGACAGAAGTTGTAGACTCAGCAAACATCACTATCCATGGTTATAATTTATGATAGTGGAATGATGCAAAGCAAAATAAGCAGGGGGTGGGGGATGGGAAGTCTGTGGCTCAAAAAATGGGAGAACAGACAAAAGGAGCAGTGAGTCTTGTTCCTATGACATTATGACATGCTTAGTCCTTCCAGCCATGAACTCCGAGAACACATGTAAGGTGGCTTCTATTAGGGATGCCCCCTCAAGCCTACAAGTCCAATATGCTCTGGGGACTGGTCACTCGGGCATCTCCTGACGAGCATGAATGGAAGCCAGGATCCCAGACTGGAAGTGGATTTTCCACTTAAAGCATCCTGCTTTAAGCTCAGGGAGTCACTCTTATCAGATAGGCAGTTGTGAGAACTCTTCAAAGTCCTAGCTCACCAGGGATGAGTCAGTTTTATAAGCCAGTTTAAGGATGAGAACATCAATCCTGCTATGCTAAGATTTGTGTTTTCTACATGCTTTCTGGTGTTAAAGATACCTATGCCCTTCAAAATATGGCTTTTATTACTGCTTTTCCTCCTCTTCATACCTGCTCTGTTCCGGTTTTTCTGGAACAGAAAACAGAGTCAGGATAGTGTTAGTAGCCCGGCAGATTTGTATTTAATTAGAAGGCAGTGGGTATGTTTTGAAAACACTAAAGAAGAAAAAAAAAAGATGCTTCAGAGAGATTAAGCTAGCAATATTAAATAAAATGGATTGCTAATGGGAGGAGATGCAGAGATTAGGGAAACAGACCTCATTTAGCAGGTCATTATAAATTATGAAAATGTGTGTGTGTCTTTCAAGTTGCTCATACAGAGGCTAGGGTTCAGGTAAAGCTGAACAAAGAAAGACCACCACCATCAAACATAGCCTTGGAATTCCTTCTTTGTGGATATATTAAAAAATATTTTCCAAAATATCCATGGTTTCTATAATCAAGCCTCATCTCATCAGTACTATAAGTAGCTGCGAGGAATAATGTTACCTTATAATGACTCGCTCCTGCCCAAAGTTTTAAAGTCTTACAGGTTTTGCAGAGCTCACCATTCGGTGTGAGATACCTTTACAACAGAGTGGTTACTCAGAAAGACCCTTTAATAGTATAGCTTTCCAGGCTGGTGAGATGGCTCAGTGGGTAAGAACACCCGATTGCTCTTCCAAAGGTCCAGAGTTCAAATCCCAGCAACCACATGGTGACTCATAACCATCTGTAACAAGATCTGACTCCCTCTTCTGGAGTGTCTGAAGACAGATACAGTGTACTTACATATATATAATAAATAAATAAATCTTTAAAAGAAAATAGTATCGCTTTCCAACTGACAACTATTAACTTTCAAAGATCATTGTCTCATTACAAGTTTTTGGATAAAGTAAACTCAATATTGTCACCATAATATTACATGTGCTAGTATTCCCGGAGGATTATGGAGCTCTAGTGAAATCTTTTCTAAAAGAAGGCTTCCTAACTTAAGTCCCTGAGGTACTGGTATAGCAATCTAGGATTCACATGGTACCCAGTCCAGCTCAAACCTTTGAATATTAAAAGTACTCCAAAAGTGGTTTAATACCTTTGTTGGCTCTGAGAAACAATTTTAGAGGCCTTTAAAATTATAGAAGCATTCAAATTCAAATGACCCAGTAGCATATAGATGGGTTATATGTAGAAACAGAAGTCTTCAAATCTATCCTATTGAAATAAAACCTTTGGAACTATGAGACGTGTGATTTAAGGGAAATATGAAACTCAAAAGAAAGGGGGTTGTGTGCTGGGTAAAATAAAAAAGATTTTGTACTTATACAATAGCAAAAGAGGGAATTCTAAGAAAATAAACAGAAGAAAAGATTCCAAATGACTTTGAACAGCAGCTCTATTTCTGGCCTTTCTTGGGATGGAATCAAGTTAAATCCTCTTCAATTCGAACAGTTTTTCCTGTCATCCTTTGCTTAGGCCTAAGACAATGATGAGTACAGAGCTAGTCATTACTGACAGTTCTTTATTAAAAGAAATTTTTTAACCTACAATTTTTTCCTTGATACTTCAAACTGTATATATGTTTATTGACTTAACTGATGTAGTACACATCTGCAGTTTGGCAAACACATCTTTTGTGATGGTTTGAGGAGACAGTGAAAACAATAATAAATATCCCAGTATAATTAAAATCTTTCTTTACATTTAACAGAAAGAAATATTTATAGCTACAGAGCCTGATCAGTGATGGAGACTTTTAACATAAAACTTAGATATAAACTCCTTGTCTAAATAAAAATATCCATTTTTGTCCTTATATTTGCTCCCTTTTGAATCCTTGGTCTCCAGCATAGAGATAATACAGGGGGAGCTCTCAATAAGTGTTGGGTGAAACAAGAGTAAGTAAGTTCATTTCATAAACGAGGAAATTGAAGTGCAGAAAGAATTGTTCCCTAACTCATATGGTTTGCTGACAGCCAAGCCATGACTAAAGTATGGCTCTTCTACTTGTTTTATATCAGCGGAACAAACTTGAGCAGCAGAAGTCGGGAAAATACTTAATTTACCACACGAGCACTAGAAAACCAGTAGCCAAAGTCTAGAAGCTTTCAATTCCCTAAAACACTGAGATTTTTGTTTAGGCCCCAGAAAATGACAGTTGATGGGATTCATTGAATCTCATTTAACTGAAACTTAATTCAGAGGAACACATAAAGTTAAATCTGTGTATATCTTATTTTGCTTGAAATATGAGTCCTTTTCCTGCCAAAATATTGAGCAGAAAGATCGATCGCATTGTTGTTGTTTGAAATAAAGAGCTGACTATGTCATGAGAGTAAAATGTATCAAATCAGGGGGCTTGGTGAAACTTTTATAGGTTTGCAAGAAATTATTCGAAGAAAAATAAAAGTGGGAAGGAAGAAACACTGGAAAGTTCCAGCCTCTCACCCTACCCCACTCAGGATGGATGGACTCGATGTGAGGTCAGCTCAGAAGAAACCATGATATTGCTAAAGAAAACCCTACATACCTATGAAAGAAACTGTAGTCAGACACGGGTAATACCTACTTTAACAGGACCCACTTTTACAGACACTAAATGCAGACTGTGACGGATTTTAACATCAGACAGAAAAAAAATTGGTTAGAATCTCTGTAATTTGGAGTAGGTTCGTTTGAACACATATGCAGGAAAGACCTTCTCTGCGTTATTAATGATGTCAGCCATAAACAAGTTGTACAGACAACAATTCACACTGGCCATTCAGTTGTGGATCTACAATTTTGTGTTTTCTTCTGGAAATGACTGTAAGTTATGACAGTCCTGGCCCTTGGTTAAGGTATGTTGCTTTATCTGACACTTCTAAGTGGCTGTTGATACTCTTAACAGTTTTAAGCAGACTTGTACTGTGTCATGCCTATCCTTACAGCTTCGTTAACCACCTCATGTTACATTTGGGGCATATCAGGCAAAAGATTAAATAATTTATGTAAGTTGTACACATGGATGGTAAGTGACAGCTTACTCCAGCCTGTCATAGAGCCCACTCAAGCCTTCTTTCTTCTTGATATTGCGTCCTCTGTTCTCAGCTTACCTGAATCAGGATGGATGGATTCAATGAGAACTGTGACACTATATAGATATTCAGTCCCAGTGCCAATAAAATCTAGACATTGGACTTGCAAACATCTCAAAATAGTGGGGAGAACCCCGATTAGTGTTTCATAATATGAAAGCTGGCCTTGGCACATTCTGGTGCTAATTATGTAATCTGTAAATGCTAGAGATGAGTTAATATGTAATCTTTGGCATTTTGAAAAAAAAAAACACTTTAATCATGGTGGGAAGTGTGAAAGACATGAATGGCTGAGGCCAGCTGGTCACTCCAATTATCACAATCCAATTAGCATAAATAACTACATCCCTCATGTAGAGCATCACCCTCCCTCTGTGACAGTTGTTACTTAAGAGCCTGAAGAAGTTAAAGGACTGAAGTCACATAGTAGGTGCCAAGAGACACCGATTGTTGGATAACAAGGGAGGTAACAGGGCTCAGAGCTGACAAATGAGTCTGATGTGGGATACTGAAGTAAAGCAGAATCCATGAAAGTTAAAGAGTAGAACACAATTTTCCTCAGCCATTTGTCTCTGGATGCTACTTTTAATCATATTAAGCACAAATTATAATATTAATATTGATATTTTGGTTAAGATATTATAGGGGAAAAAAAATCACTGCACCAATGGTCTGGATGTTTGAATTGCCCCAAATTTGTACATGGAAATCTTGATCCTAGGTGTTGCTATTAAAAGGATTAAAAGGTAGAGCCTTTAGCAGTGATTAGGCCATGAGGATGGAGCATTCATGATTTGGCAGAGAGTTCTTTAAAACTGGACCGCCAAGCACTCACTATTGCCTTCTACCATGTGGAGACACAGAGAGAAGGATTGATCTTTAAGATCTCAGGCCTTCACTTGACAAAGTGAGCTGGTTGTCAGCCTGATTTTGGATCTACCATATGCCAAAAAAGTGAGAAGTAAATTTCTGTTACGTAAAAGCCACCCAATTTGCAGTATATTTTTTCATATCAGCCAAGCTAAACTACTTTGACAATATATACGTGTATGTGTGTGTGTGTGTGTGTGTGTGTGTGTGTGTGTGTGTGTGTGTGGTAGAGGGATGTATCATATGACTGGATGATGTCTCTCCACGTTGATTATGATCATATCAAAATTAGCTCTGCAAATCTGGTCCTCTCATGGGGACTGGTGATGCGTTTCGGTGGCTTGCATTAAGAACAAGAAAAAAAATATTCTTGTGTTTTTTTAAGCATGAGGTTGAGAGAACTTTCAAATAAAACATGTCATATTTTTCAGAGTAAACAATTATATCCACAGCAGAAGCTTAAGCTGTAAATTAAAAACAAACAAACAAACAAAACATTGAGTTCAGCTTTTTCTTTATGCCATAGTCTAAGTCATGTGAGTGCCACCTAGTTATAAAAAGAATATTGAGATAACTTAGACAGGCAATTTTAATATTTCACAAATATTTGTAACTTGCCTATCCAGCATTTTAGTCTTTGCAAAACCCTGCTCTTTTCAACTTAAAGAACTCTTAGAAATTATCATGCTTGTAGGAAACCTCTTAATTTTATCATTTATTTATGTGTTAACTTAAAAGAGAAAGTCAATATCATAGACAATAAAGTCATATATTATTCATGCTTCAAAGCTGAAAGACACTTGAAAAAGAAGGAAAATGTGGTCATCCATTCATTAATGCACCTAATGAAAGTGACTGAGCTATGTTCTGGTCTATGAGTTAGGAGTAGATTAGTAGTGATTACAATGAAACTCAAACTGAAAATGTCTGTTTTCTGAGACTGTATATGCTACGCAGTTTCTAGAATGATTTGTTGCTTATTGGGGCACACACACACACACACACACAGAGAGAGAGAGAGAGAGAGAGAGAGAGAGAGAGAGAGAGAGGGAGAGGGAGAGAGAGAGAGAGAGAGACTTAGAGTTCAACATCATTTCTCTTGAGTCAAATTCTCTTAAATTTACAAAGTTGGATGTTCTTAAAGGGTTTTCATACGTTAAAAAAACGGAAGACCTTCTTAGTTTCCCACACTTGTGACTCACAACTACCATGCCCTCCCCACAGTTCTTTTCCTGGTGCTCTTCTGTTATTGGACCCAGAGTTGTGTACATGTTAGGCGAGCTAGGCCAGTGCTCTGCCAATTAGCAACATCCCTAACTGTACAACGACCGTTCTTTAAAATGCTCCAAGTCACATTAAAAGAACAATAAATACATTAAATATCCCTGGATCCATTTGTACCGTGTAATGGTAGTCATAAATGACAAAACTAAGGAAGAGATTTGGGTGAACAATTTCACCATGCTCATTCAAGGTGTACGTCAACCTGACTCTCCGTATCCTTGCTGAAGAAGGTTCTTGCTCTGATGGGCTTCATTCATTTCCTCGAAAGGGTGAGTGGGAATAGCATGTCTGTGCCTTCCTTCTGTTGGTGAGCAAACACCAGGAGCATATGCAGCAGCGGCTGCTGGCGTGCCCAGCCAGACAGCCCGGTTGCGATGCTGTTAAGAGGGATGGCGGTGTTCCCAGCTGCCGACGCGCACATGCAGCTCTAATGGCCCCGTTTCTTGGCTCTCCTCCAGGTCCCTCCACAGCCCTACATTACGGAAATTAGGTTGAGTGGATTTCCGAGTAAAACATTACCTCTTGGGACCTGCCCAGCTCTCCCCAGCCTTGTCAACATTGATTAAATAGAAGCTGCTATCATCCTGGGGCCATGCCCACAATTACTCTACCAATCACCACTGGGCTGGGTGCACTTCCCTTTTCCTTTTTAGTTTCATCTTTCTTGAATATTAAGCATCCTTACCTCGAAAGCTCAAAGGGAAGCAAGCAGGAGTGCTTAGCAGCATACTCGCGTATGGCCCTTTTGTGACTCAAACCATCTTTTCCTTGAGCTGTACACCAGATGTCAAATTGGAGCCTGGGCTGGCTTTTGGTTTTCCCTGGGATCCATATTTTCCTTTGTCATTTACTTTGTTTCATATTTTAAATTATATTAAAATGCCAAGCGCGTACACATAATTTTTGGTGTCAGGATAATGAACTAAATTACACTTCCACCCTTGTCCCTTGTTTTCTGAGCCTTTGAAAGAGAAAATAATCTGTTTTATGCACTTACATTTTTCAAAGAGTAACAAATAAGAATTTAATTAAGAAGAAATGTCAAAGGCAGCTGCCACAGGGTCTCAGTGATACCCAAAACATACCATTACCATCCACTCGCCTGCCCTGAGAGTTTCAGGACTGACATCTATTTTTTCCCCTCTACCTTTCTAGATAAAGTGAGACCCTCCACAATACTTCTACATCTCTGGATGAAAGGATATGTGTACTGTGAACAGCATTATACAGAAATGCAGACACCCAGAAAAGGAACATTATTGACCAAGGGAATCCATTGCTCTAGAAGCTAAAAGGGAATACAGGTTTTCAACCAATAAAAGGAAAGCTGGTGTTTTTATTTGAAAGGAAAGGTGATCCAAGGAGTAAAGACAAAAGTCAAAGAGGGTCAACTTGCACTGGAAACCTTATTTTATTTTTAGAGATCTATTTATTTATTTTATGTATATGACTGCTCTATCTGCATGGACATCTGAATGCCAGAAAAGGGCATCAATCCCATTACAGATGGTTGTGAGTCACCATGTGGTTGCTGGGAATTGAACTCTGAACCTTGGGAAGAGCAGTCAGTGCTCTTAACCACCTTGCCACCTTGCCACTTTGGAAACCTCTTAAACTTTATGCATACATTTAGTCTACACAATCATCAAAAGCTAATGTCCTGCCTCCTCCCAGTACGGACAAATAGAAAGAGCAACAGTTACAACTTATATAAGTTGTCTAATAGATATCAATTGTCTCTGGCATAGGAGGCAATAAATACATGAAATTATGAAACTGTATTTCTTTGTGTATGTGCATATATGTGTGTTTACGTGTATACGTATGTATGTATTATGTATGTATGGTGCTAGGAAGTCAAACTTAAGGCCTATCAAGCTCTCCACCTGAGCTACATTCCTAATCGATCTACTTGATTTCTTATCATGATTAAAATGAGAAAGTCAACTTCTAAGAGTAGAAATTCAAACCCCAAACTTAATAGTATTTTCACAGTAGCATAACTCCAAGAGAGACTTATTCCTGCATCCATCCTCCCAGATAAGTTACACACTGAGTGGCTAGTCATATATAATGCTATAGAGGCGTTAGTTCTCTATAATTACCAATATACCAGAGTGATCTGGTGTCTGGATCTAGTTCTGAGGCATTAGTTCTGTGAGACGGGAGAGGAGAGGAAGGATGGGGAGTTGGCATACAGATAAGCATTTATGACACTAGGAGCACAGAAATTTTGTGATTTGTGACACCAGGGACAGAAAGGTAACTACGATGCTGTTTGTCATTCAGTGGCAATCAGATAAGGTTCTGCCTCAGGGCTTCCTGTGTTCCCCTGTCTTAGTCGGGATTTCTATTCCTGCACAAACATCATGACCAAGAAGCAAGTTGGGGAGGAAAGGATTTATTTGGCTTACATTTCCATACTGCTTTTGAACACCAAAGGATGCAGGACTGGAACTCAAGCAGGTCAGAAAGCAGGAGCTGATGCAGAGGCCATGGAGGGATGTTCTTTACTGGCTTGCTTCCCCTGGCTTGCTCAGCCTGCTCTCTTATAGAACCAAGACTACCAGCCCAGGGATGGCACCACCCACAAGGGGCCCTCCCCGATTGATCACTAATTGAGAAAATGCCTTACAGCTGGATCTCATGGAGGCATTTCCCCAACTGAAGCTCCTTTCTCTGTGATAACTCCAGCTGTGTCAAGTTGACACNAAGCTATCCAGTACATCCCCTAAGAACTAATTTATCTATACTTCTAAAAGTTAAAGCTCCCATCTGACAAGACAGAGGAAAACACCCAGGCTTCATCAGAGACTCTAAAACCCTAACTTTGTGTCTGTTCTCTCAGCATTGCAGAACCTATTCAGTAAGTAGACTGCAAACAATCACTGTGATGTTGGACCAGTTTGCGTTATGAACTTAAAAATTCTTTTTATTTTACTATTTTATTTCCACTCCCAGGAACTCTAGTTTTGTGCACACACACACACACACACACACACACACACACACTTTACACACATACTTCAATATTCTTTTGAGAATGAGTAACACATATATCTAGTTTTGATTTTGTAGATATTGTAAATAGCTTACCACAGCAAAAAATAAAGAAGAAAAGGAGAGGGAGTAACGAGAGAGGGAGGGCAGGAGGGATGGAGGGAGGGACGGAAGGAGGGAGGGGAGGAAACCTTTCTCGGTGTTACCCTTGTTTCTTATTTGGCATTCAGATCTCTACATCTATGCATACTTCCCTGTGCCTGTCAGAGGTTTTCTGTACATTGTAATGGTTGCTACTTGTGACTTGTAATGTATTCAATGTATACAGAAAATACTCAAAGTCATTTGAATGTGTACTCTCCAACTCTCAAGATCAAGTTCAACTGATATTTCCCAGTTCTAAACTAGCCTAGGGAGAACTAATCACTCTTCCTCTTCAGAAGGGAATTGTAGTTCTTGTCTTATTTGCTGATGTGTGGAGTCTTTTCTAGTCTTTAGTTGATCATAAACTGATGTTTTGTCCAGGGATATATTTACATGAATTTATACTCCACAAAAGTAGGAGTTTTTAAATTTGATAAGCTGATGAATCTCAATGCTTAAAACATGCTTGGAAAAAATAGCATGTGTTTGAATTGTCTCCTAGCAGTGGAATTGTGTATAATATCTATGCTCGCAAAATACTAAAAGTGATTTTAAAAAATAGAGTAAAATCCATGAATCCTTTTAAAATATAAATAAAACTTCAATAACCTTAGGCAGGAAAATTTTGTACCTATAGTGAAATTCCAACTTTTAAATGGGGGTTACAAAATGAGTCTCAATAAACCAAAGTTCATAGCCATGGAAAGCATTTCCTTGGTAATTTTAAAGTTATTAATTTCACTAACAGTTTTCAAGATATACAAGAAAAATTTTAAAAGAATGATATTTTAGGCATAACTATTGTTAATTAGCCTAGAGTAGTGGCTATGGCCTAGTCCTAGAATTAGACAGCATTAACTCCCCCTCCCCCCCGTGATATTTTACTATGCCTCTGCATTACTTACTTAACCTCTTGTAGCTTCATTTTCCTTATCTATAATTAGCAGACATGTTGTCACCTCTCTCATGAGGTTGTTATAAGAACTAAAAGTGTTGATTTAAAGTCCTTCACAACATACTTCATGCTTAAATCATTTGCTGGTTTTGGAAAGGAATGTTGTTCAATGTTTGCTACATGCCAAGTATTGTATTTAGAAGCTTGACACAAAACAACTCTCTCTCTCCCTCTCTCTCTCTCTCTCTCTCTCTCTCTNTATATATATATATATATATATATATATATATATATATACATACATATATATATGTGTGTGTATAGTAAGAATATTTAATTTTCTAATATTTTATATTTTCATATTTTAATAAAGTAAGAATAGTAAATTAACAGAAATGAAGAAAACTGAACATGGAATGAAGAAAGAAAGAGTGTCTTTTCTTGGCTCACATGGATGCATAATAAATGAGTTGACTTCTTCCTCTTCCTCACTAGTAAGAACTCATCCAACTTTAGAGGCACTTTCAATTATTCTAACAAAAAGAAAGAAAAGTTTGTGCCCTACAAGGCTCTTAGTTTGAGAATGACTATCTAACTACCCATCTTTCTTTCTTTCTTTCTTTCTTTCTTTCTTTCTTTCTTTCTTTCTTTCTTTCTTTCTATCTATCATCATTGATGTTATATTTCTTATGTATAATATATATGTATATATCTTATGTAAAAAATATATGATATATATAATATATATGAAGAGATCAAATATATTATATCACATATAATATATCATATAACACATTATATATATCTTATATTATTATATATTATATATATTATATATAATATTTTATATATATATAATATATATGTATAGCAAGAGAGAAAAAGAAAGAGAAAGAGTTCTTTGAAAAAAGGAAAAAGCTTTAAGCTTTGAAGTTGGGCCTGAAGTCCAGAAATGATTTTAAAGGCAAAGATGAAGAACTGACCAAATTAGTAGGGCAGCAAAACAGAACATCAGAGGTTGGCAGGATAAGAGTGAATTGAAGGCTCGTGAGTGGGACTATACAACATTTCTGCTGAATCTTCAGCTTACATACAAAGGAATCTACTTCCTACTGAAACTTCATACTGGTTAATTTCAATTGCAATGGCAGGTCTGGGGCTTACTTAGCTCTGTGTGTAGAAAACATGAACGCATATTAAATAAGCAGGATCTAAACTGCCACTTATCTCAAGCTGGGTAGTGAAACTTGCACCCCAATGGACAAGTTGAATGGGGAATAGGAATTCTTTTCTAGAATTTTTTTTTTTTTTTTAGAATTTTCAGGTTATCATAGACAATTTTAAGAAAAAAAAACTTCATTCGATCATGTTTATAGAATTCTATACTTTAATAATCCATTACTAAAGTTTTAAAAAGAATCATACAGAGTGAGATTTCACTGCTCTGTTATGAAAAATATTTTTGATTTCCAGGAAGTCTTGTGGTTATGTGGGGAGGGGTTTGAGCTGAGGACAGGACCCCAGAGAGGACTTCTTCGAGGCAGCCATACTTTTCACTCATGTACAACACTCCTGCCCTGACCTGCAGGACTTAAATGACAGAGTTCTTGAGGGAAGGGAGCTGCAATGACAAATTTAGGATCAGGAGACGCAAAGGAAGGAGACAAGACAAAAATTCCTATTCAAGTCTCATTTACTCTTGGGAAATGGAGGGTTTATAAAGCTGACAACTACCGATAGTATTTGCTCAGATATACAGGCCAAACCTGTGCTTGGTAACACATTGATGTCAAAGGAATGTCCCCATTGTAAAATGTCCAGAGAGCCCCCTATCTTAAAGCGTCCTGAGTCAACAGAAGCAAGATAGGAGAAACAAAGACAGTTAATAGATGATGGCCCAGGGACAGAATGGAGACTTGAGATGCCAGGGGCTTCTGGGCCCCAACAACTCCATAATCTCTATCTTCCCACATAAGAAATCCCACCAAAGTCTGGACACAGTCAGGCTCGAAAGTAACTGACTGTCTTCTCAAATGATGTCCCAGCCCCCCCAAAAGTCACACTTCTAAAAACTTTTGTCAAATTGACAGTAATTGTCACTTCCCTTTCTTCTCCTCAACCTGGAAAGTTCTCCCTGACACATTTTGGAGGAAGTTACAATTAAAGAAACAAACCAACAAACACGTAGATATCGTGCACTGCCCACCACGGCAGACTGTATCCTCAAACTGTGAGGCACAGTAAACCCTACCTTCTTCCAACAACCAGAAAATGAAAACTCCAAAGTAAGCCAGCCTGGCATTATGTATTTGATATTATCTATTAGGGTTTAATACTTAAGCTTAGGAGAAGTTTAACAGGAAAAGCAAGCTTATTGGCCATTTTTATCCATATACTCTCTTGGCTTTTTTTTTTTTTTTTTTACCATTTTTTTCTCTTATTGAACTACATATAAGCTTTGTATGACTCCCTGAAGTGAGCCACCCCAGACCTTATCCAGAGATTTTTTTCTTACTTTTTTTTTATTCTCTTTATTTTATCTAGAGATTTGTGTCTTTTTTGTAGTTTCCTTTATCTTTTGAGATAATAATTGTAAGGATGGCTAAAACAGTCCTAAGGAATTATACTATCAACGATCTACCTTAAAAAAAAAACAAAAAACAAAAAACAACAACAACAAAAAAACTATAGGTCTGCATATAACTCTACATGAATAGTTCAAATGAAAATTTCCCATCTGAGCTGACAATGCTCCCTCAAAGAGCCAAAGACTAATAAAAACCCCAACAGCAAGCATAACCTCCCCCCTTTTTTCAGCTTTCTTTCTCAGTCTCTCTCTCTATTTTATTTATTTGTTCGTTCATTCATTCATTCATTCATTCATTCATTCCGTTTTACATCCAGATCTCGGTTTCCCCTCCCTTCTATCTGCTTGGTCTCTTCCCACATTTCCCCCTCCTCTACCCACTCCTCCTCCAGAGAAACCCCCTTTTCAATAGTTAACACTCAGAGGACTCCTGCAACATCACAGGCTATTGGCCTTGCTTGATTCCCAGAGATGGAAGATTAGACTCTATTCCTGAAGACACCATGCATTTCAAAGGAAGGCAGGGCCCAGAAGTCCTTGAGCTGGAACTAACCTCAAAGCCTCCTCCAGTGACTTGTGTCACATCGGACCTTGAGAAAATTAATGAGCTATCTTCTAGGTGATGTTGATTTTTATTTAAAAGAGCCTACACTGGTCCTCAATAGGGTTTTCACATACATTGAGTTAACATCACCTACTACAAAGTTAATAGTTTCAACATTCATTCTGAAAAGAAAAAAAACCAAACAAGCAAACAAAAACACCTCAGGGTTTCCTAGATCCTACATAGTCTGATATCAGATAATATGATTTGGTTATCTGATTCCAGGACTGAGATTCAGAAATTAAAACTGGGCATGTCCTGCTTGTAGACACCCATTGGGTAGGTGAGATATAAGCCATGAGAGAGCTGCACCCGTACAGTGCACTCAGCTAGGCCCTTGCCACGACTCACTGTGATATGTTTGGATAGAACTTGAGCCTAGGCAGACAATTATTTATCCTTGTTGTGTAATTTTCCCTTATGGCTGTGTCTACACAGCACCCAGCAAACTAGCAACTTGGCAGTTGTCTTGCTAATTTTATCGATGCAAATGGCTGAACTACATAATTCAGGACAGAAAATCCTAAGTCTGTATATATTATCACAGACTTGGCATGTGATGATTCATAAAATTACAGTAAATTGTTCATGTAATTAGTGAAAGCTGGGGGAGCCTTTTGGATGATGTAATCTCAGCTCCTCCTTCCCTGGGAGAACAATGGAAGATGGCACTTCTGTGCCTTGCCTAAAGTCACAGTAACAAAGCAGAAAGCAGGGATTCTTCCAGGAGACCATAGCACTCACCATCCCAGGAGTGAGTGGACTCTAACACTGATTTTATTTTATACCTCTCCCCTGTACTCCTAAATGTACTGTAGATCTCTATTGCTTCCATCTTTCTCTACCTCCATTCCTATTTTCCTTTGTGACCTACAAGACAATTCAATATAATCTTGCTTTAAGATCTATCAAAAGTAATCTTCTGCTCTCTGGAGGCTCACAGAGCCAGTATTGAGAATTACTGCTTTATAAAATTTTAGTGTTGTGATCAGTTTGTAGGAGGCAAAATGCAAATCCTACACAGAGAAGGGGAAAAAATATTGGGACCTCTAAATGAGTTCATTAGGCTGAATAGTAACTATGGATTATGCGACATTTTATAAATTAAATAATGAGTTGCTGAATGATCAAAGTCCAGAAGTGGTTAAAATTATTACAAATGCTGTCATAGCTATGAATCCATAAGAGATCATTTTTATGTCCTGTAAAAGAGGAAATAAAAATGAATACCATTCCTTTATCAACCACCCCCTCCAGATTCCAGTGATAGCAGAACATTACAAAACCAACTGTGAGGGTTTAACCCAATTTTGAAGTTAATTTAAAAAACATTATTGTAACAAGCAAAACCCATAAAAGACATTTGTATTATAAGCTTACACGTGGGTAAATAGATGCAATCCCCACCTCTTACTGGGACAATTCATTCTGTACTCATTGTGTGCTTTGGTTTCCTGGGGCTTGTCAAATTATGGTGCTGCTTTTGAGTAAAAGAATTGCTTTAGGAATCAATGTTATTCACTGGAACACAATCAGAATTGTATTGGGAAAGTAATATGAGTATTTGTAGCGATTTTTTCTTTTTAGTCACAATCTCCAATCTCTTATATGTAGTGACAGAAGATTACAGCTTTGGCTATTTGGGGATATTAGGAGAATAATCAGTGAAAGAATAAAGATTCCTGGAGTCTGAATGTTATCTAGGACAGAATCATTAGGTCCGTTATTTAAAGTGCAATTTGAAAATTTATCCCTCAAGCTGAGCATGGTGGCTCATACCTGTAATTCCAGAACTACGGAGGCCAATGAGGAGGACTTCCAGGAGTTGCTGATCAGTTTGGGCTACAGAATGAGGTCTTGCCAAAACAAGAAAGAAAACCAAACCAAACCAAACCAAACCAAATCAAAACAATGAAACAAATGAGGAAGAAAGTGCCCCTCCCTGTTTCTTTACTCAATGTTTACACTCCAACAAAGCCATTCTTCAGGACATATTGTATATAGAAACAATCTCCTATTATCCATTTTCAAATACATCTTTTGAGATTATTGGAAATTGGTCAGGATATATAGCAATGACTGTTTAGTGTTACAAGGGGAATTGAAGACCCTGGCATACCCCCAATCTGGTGCAGGTATCCACGGTGACACCTCCAGGGATAGACAGTCTCCACTTCTGCAACTCTGAGTGTAAATCATCCCTGACATCCCACAGAATTCTACCAACATAATCTTTATGTAACCTGTCTGCTGGAAGAACACACAACAGATAAGTTAGGAATCTCTCTTCTATCCAATGCCTTTTGTAAAACTCCAGGGCAAACTCTTTTCTGGTCGAATGTACTAACCTATTTATTCCTTTCATGCCCAAGAAACAAACTTCATGTGAGGAAACAGTATTAATTATCCGTCTTTTCTTCACCCTTCCTTTCTTATTTTTCTACCTGTGCCCTCCTTGAATTCACCAAAACAAAACAGAACAATTGCTTTTTAAACTCTAAACCTCAATTACCCTCACGGCCATGCTGTTTTTGTTCTGGACCTTTGACTGTTTGGATTTACTTTTGAACATTGACCTTTATCTGACATCTATGATGGAGAAGCTAGCAATAGTGAAGAAACTTGCCCATTATTTGGCTTCCTGAACACTCCCTATCCTCTTGTACTCCAGGAAGTGGCTTGCCACAAAGTTCCTCTTCATATAATTTGCTGCTCTCACAATCTGGACTCTTGTATGGCTCCAGGATGCCACCCTTGTATGCCTGCAACAATGCCAAGCATTGACCTATTCTATTGACAAGCCTGGACAGGACACTCGAAACCTGTAAATCAGCATTCCTTGTCTCTATCATCCTTAGCTGTGACTAGAACTGTTTGTCCCTTTGAAATGAGCTGGACACCTGGTAAAGAAATCCTGCTCAATGGCATGAAGTTCCTCTTTTTTCAAACAACCTCAAATGTAAATCACTTCAACAATATCCAGTCCGTTTCTACCTATAACACACTTAAAGAAAACCAAGATATTATGATCCTAGTGGTGGAATTCCAATTGCTATAACCTACTAAACACCATCTCTTAGGATACTTTCACATTTTGGTTCTTCTTACACTACTTTTCTTTTCTATGTTTAACTATGAATTGGTTAGCGTTTATTCTGGCCTGTAGAGCCAGACTTCCTTTCCTTGACCCCTAACATGGCTATTACCTAAGATTCAGCTCTGCAAATCATCTTTGCTGCTTGTTACAAAGACGCACTCTTCTAATGACCTTAAAGTGAGCTATTAAAAGTATCCTGTCACACTTATTTTTAATTACATTTATTTTTTATTATGGATCTGTACATACATACATGCCAAGTTATATAGGTGGAGATCGAAAGAGTAAGTGGAGGACTCAGGTCTCTTCTTTCCCCATGTGTTTTGGAAGTCTAATTTCTGTCACCAGGTTTGGTGGCAAGTCCCTTTCCCTGCTGTGACATCTCATTGGCATATTCCCCATATTCCAATCTTTAAATAAGTTTGTAAGCATATTGATTTCTTTAATCACAAAACTTTTATCTTTGTGTCACATTTGCCAAATTCCAGATTCTTTGGCCAAATATTTTTCTGTATACTTAACTCCCATGCTACCTTCAGTACCATATTTTAAAGTATACCGAACATTACCTGCCCATTTTTTTTTTATAAATATAATCAATCTACCCTTCTCATGTCTTGGTGACCTTTCTCTATATGGACCCATATCTCTTCATTCTTCTTTCCCTGGAATCCTCCCCAACTGAGGCCATAAAGGTGAGGTTAAAAAATACAGCTATACTGATAAAGTTGATGCACAAGAATGTCAGATTTGAAAGGAATAGAGATCAGCCACACACTTCACTGTGCATGGAGCCAGGTAATGGTGGAAGATGAACAAAGTATCTGAAGTACATGGTTTTGGGGGTATTCCAGCAGCCAGTAAGTAAGCAGTGCAGAGTGCTGGAACACAGTAATTAGGATAAGGCCAGTTCAGATAGATTAGCAATAAACTACTGAAACCCATCAATAAACAGTAGAGTCCCTCTCATCGTGTGCCTATGAAGAAATGTCATTTCCAGCTCTGAGGGGGCATGAGTCTCAGATCAGCTGGAATTTTAGAAAGCGATAAATGATGTAGGGACTGGAGTAATACAAACTAACGGAAAGACTAGTTTTTGTAATGTTTTCCAAACTAATGGTTGACACAAGTTGATTCAGCATTGAGATAATTGTGAGACAGGCTCTCTCAACTACCTTAATCTAGGAGGAAGAATATTCCAATGTCAGGGACAGAACACAGCTGGAAAGATATGCTAACTTCATTGATGAGACTTAATATGGATATGTGACAGTACAGCCAGATGATTGCAGAGGTTGCTGGAGAACACAGTAACATCTGAATCAATGTAATCACATCTTAGTGTGCCTTTCTGGTGTCAAGTAGCTAAAACCCTCACTGAAAGCTAATAGATGATAAAAAAAAAAAAAAAAAAAAAAAAAAAAAAAAAAAAAAAAAAAAAAAAGAAATGACTGTAGGCTAAACTCATGTTTTAAATCTTTTCATCCAAACTTGGGACATAATTTACCTCTAGAGCAAAATGAAGATGTACTGAATTTGGAAATGGTAAATTTGCTTCAATAGGTTCAGATTCAGCTGTCTGTCTGGTCCCCATAGCCTAACTATCACTACGAACTCCCTACTAAAGAGTAAAAGAACTTGCGGCTCTAGTTGTATATGTAGCAGAGGATGGCCTAGTTGGTCATCAATGGAAGGAGAGGCCCTGGGTCCTGTGAAGGTTCTATGCCCCAATATAGGGGAATGCCAGGACCAGGAATGGGAGTGGGGGCAGGGGGAGGGGAGAGGGGGGAGAGGGTAGGGGATTTCTGGAGGGGAAACTAGGAAAGGGGATAACATTTGAAATGTAATAAAGAAAATATCTAATAATAAACAAAAAAGAGTAAAAGGAGAACCCAAACCTTCACTGGCCGAACCACCCTCTCTATTTGCTGAGATAAAAGTGAAAGGTTATAAAGGGAAACTCAGTTTAATGAATTGTATCCTCTTTGAAAATTTATGTTTGTGTGTATGTGAGGGGGGAGGAGGGGAAGGGAAAGCAGAGGCAGAGGCAGAGGCAGAGGCAGAGGCAGAGGCAGAGGCAGAGGCAGAGGCAGAGGCAGAGAGGTGAAGAAGCGGGCATGCACATGTTTCACAGTGTGCATATGAAGCCGTAGGGCAGCCTCAGATGTCAATTCTTGCCTGCTACTTGGTTTGAGACTGGGTTCCTCATTATTTGCTACTCCATACACCAGACTACCTGTCATGCAAGTTGCTGGAGAGTCTGTTACTCTGCATCTCGTCTGTCACAGGAGCTCAGATACTACAGACATATACTAGTATGTCTGGTTTGATTTTGGAACTCTGACCCCAGGACTTCAATTTCTCTTTACCCACAGAGCTATTTCTCCAGCCCTAATCTTGTTTTCTAAGTTAAGAGTTTTTTTTTTTTAAAAAATAAGATTTTAAAAGGTAATATCAAAATTCAGTTTATATATATATATATGCATATATATACACATTTTATGGAATAAAAATGTATGAGAAAAATACATTTCATATATTTCATTCAAGGGAACAAAGAAATTTGATGAAGCATCAGCATTTTCTATCCAAAGACTGCTGGGAGTTTCAGGGTTTATTGACAGGTCGAAACCATGAAAACACGCAGAGACATCTCAGAAGAATCAGAAATTATTTATTTGCGTTTGTGTTTGGTGAAGTGGAGATGAATGCAAGGAAGCAGAACCCTGTTCCACATTAGAGTCATGTCAAGGATGGGTAGTTTTATGACTGGACACCTCAATGAATATCATGTACATCAACCTAATTGTTTATGCAACCAGGCTAAGGACAGAGCTGTCCGTTTTGTATTTGGACATTGTTTCTACTTAGACTATGGTCAGGTTCACTCCTAGTTGTCCTATAAAAAGTACCTTTGCCTAATTTTTGTGCTTTGTAAAATGTTTATATACACAGGAGAACTCGACAAAGACTAAAAACCAGACTAGACCCTGGTTGTTAAGGACAGCTTTTCTTTTCCTCAAGAGAAATAAAGATTTCAACTTGACTTTTATAGATATGAGGTGTCACTTAAAGCTCTTTCTTGTATTTTCCTATAATATCAAAGACATGAAATTCCCCCGAGTCACATAGAGAGAGAAATTATATTGATTGCCTGGTGCCGGTGAAAACTTATGCCTCATCCCTGTGTATCAGCTGTAGCCTTACCCTGAAAATGCTTTTATTGGCTTTTAAAGATGCTTATAACTCCCAAGGGACTAGTGGCACTGTTTTCTAATTTAAAATATTTTAATTAAATAAAATCTTTCGTGAGAAAAAGAAGAGCAAGTGTAATCAGTCTGTCAGCTCAGTTGTCCTCTTACTGAACTGACGTGACAAGACAGTGCGTTTGGGTTTCTCCTCCCCCCCCCCTTCTCTCTTCCCCCCTCCTTCCTTTAATGGTCTGTCAAAAGGAAACCTCATCCAGTGTTGGCACTAATGCCTGTTGTAAATAAAGGGAAATGGGAGGAAAGAGGAGGGGGAGGAAGAGAGGAGAGGGTGTGTTAGAATCTAGATTTGCAGTTCAATTGCAAAGCTTCTCTCTCTGAGTGTCTAGACACCAGCTGCCTGGTTGCCATGGGAACCCACTAACTTTGGCTGATGGATTGAGTAGCAGTGATTCTCTGGAGATCTGGGTGGAGCTTGGTAGCGGGGAGAGGCAGAGGAAGGTTGGGATAGATGGAATAGGTACAGGGTGTTACAGTAACATGGTATACCATGAGAGAAAACCAAAGTATTTTTGTGAAAGGGTGACATTTAAGCCTGTTCTCAGTTTCTCTCAAACACCTTACCCATGGTGACAAGCTATAAATCTGCTGTTCCCAACAGGTGTCAGGACACAGGTTGCTAAAGGCAAATAGCTGAGCTGGAGTGATTATATTCCTGTCAACCTCCTGCCAGTGCCAAAGTACTTAAGTGAGCCAGTGCTTAGCACAGTCAACAGACTCAATGGAAAAGCGTCAACCCAAGTCTTTGGGGTAGGAAATCCCAAGAATGGCTGCCACATTTTCAAGTACTCAGCAGTGACAGTTAATCACAGCTCTACACACACACACACTTATACACACACACACACACACACACACACACACACACACACACACTTGTATTCTTCCCCCTTACCCATATTATATGTCAGGGTTAGGCAGGAGTTTGAGTAAGAGAAAGTGGTGGCTATGCTAAGAATTGACTAAGGGATGATAGGTTTCCAGTTTAGGACAAAACTGTTAACCACACAATTGTATTTTGTTCTCTTATTCACACGCAGTCTCCTATCATGGGAGAGTCTCAGCCCACAGACACGGGAGCTTTCCAGTTCCTTGCTGGCACCCTGGTCCCTTCTGACACAGCTTCCTATTGGTCTGGAATTCTCAGGTGGCACTGAAGCTCTCAGCATCACCCGCTCTGTCCCAATTCACACCCTGGCTACATCTCTCCATTTCACTCTCTAAATGCAGCCACCCATAAACGCGACCCACAGTCCTTTCTCATCAAAGTTCACCCCCAACTCCTACAGACGAGGCTTACTGTTGGCCTCAGTGTTCTGTCTTTCCACAGGCACCTTTCCTGACTACAGTTCACACCTACAGGGAGACCCACTGAGGGAGGGAGACCCACTGAGGGAGGGAGACCCACTGAGGGAGGGAGACCCACTGAGGGAGGGAGACCCACT
>NC_034601.1:37105627-37165947 GCF_900095145.1 Mus pahari
ACTGAGGGAGGGAGACCCACTGAGGGATACCCACTGAGGAAGGGAGACCCACTGAGGGAGGGAGACCCACTGAGGGAGGGAGACCCACTGAGGGAGGGAGACCCACTGAGGGAGATCCACTGAGACCCACTGAGAGAGACCCACTGAGGGAGACCCACTGAGGGAGACCCACTGAGGGAGACCCACTGAGGGAGGGAGACCCACTGAGGGAGACCCACTGAGGGAGATCCACTGAGGGAGACCCACTGAGGGCAGAGACCCACTGAGGGAGATCCACTGAGGGAGGGAGACCCACTGAGGGAGACCCACTGAGGGAGATCCACTGAGGGAGACCCACTTAGTTGGCTGCTGTTTTCTAGGTCGCAGGTGTTTTTAATCAGGCAGCGCTAATAGATAACATGAAACTTAATCTTTAGATTATGAACCAACACTTGTGTGTTGAATCTGAAATGTCCCTCATAGGAGTACATCTGGAAGAGCTGTCTCTCCGGTCGCCACAGAATCTTCAGGAGGCGGGGCCTTGTTGGAAAAAGGAGGTCACTGTGGACAAGATTTTGACAATTATAGGAGGGCTGGCCTGTGGTACCTGTTCTGCTCCCTCTGTTTACTGGTCCACAGGATATGAATAGTCTAGGCCATATGCTCCCGTTGTCAAGAACGTATGCTCTCGTTGTCAAGAACGGAGCTGTCTTGCCATAACCTCAGAGCCATTATAAAACTACCTGAATTGTGAACTCAAATCATCCTTACAGTAGCTAAGACATCACTCAAAGCTGAAAGAGTGTCCTGAATGCATATGTGTGCATGTGTGTGCACACATGTGTGCATGGTGACAAACTGCTATATGTATGACTGCATGCTTTTTTAGTTTAATCTTTATCTATGTATAAGCATCCTATGTATATATACATATATATATATATATATATATGTATATATACATATATTCTGTAGGCTTTCATACAATGGACCCTTTCAAGCAATATTTAAATTACATTGGGATGTAGTCAGCATGTAAGAAAATCCAACATACTAAAACAGAGCCACTGTTGGGTAAATGCTGAGTTAATCATAATTCATGGCATAGAAAATTTTCATCCACAGAAGCTCTATAGACACAAAAGCTTCCCTGACTTTGATTTGCTGATTCACCATGAGAGAAAGATAGCTCACTCCGATGCAGATGTGAGTTTCACACATCTATTTTCAGTCAGTGAAGAATCCCCAGTGGTTGAAATAAAACCATGCCTTACTTATTTTTCTTGCTGCTGTGGCCGCACATCTGACAAGAAGCAAGCTAGGAGAGAAATGATTTCTTCTGACTTACAGTCTGAAATGATAAGAGTTCACCACATTGATGAAGACATGAGGGCAGGATTGCGAGGGGGCCTGGTCACCTTGTGTCAGTAATCAAGAAGCAGAGAGTGAATGGGAAATGGAGATGAGCAAGGAAATCTCATGCTCCATCTCCCTATCACCCCATGAACCACATCTGGAAAGGCTCTCCCTCCTAAAGACCCCACAACCTTTCACCAGCTTGGAACCAACTGTTCAAACACATGTGCTGTACGGGACATTTTACATTCAAACCCAAAGATTAGGATTGGTGAAACTTGCTGTCTGCCCTTTATGCAGCCCTTGCCTCAGGAGGACGAGGCAATGTGCCTGACCTATGACTGCTGCTCTTCCATGCAGAGAGAGAGAGACTGTGAAACAAGATCCAGCACTTTGGTGCCATACCTGCACGGGTAATGATCTGAGTTATCAACGAGTCTACAAAAGCAAAGGAAGATGGTGGGAAATCCATCCAGACAAATAGAAGAAGTACCTGTAGGGATGAAACCTACTAAGTAAAAGTGAGCATGTCTCCTCTGCCACCTATGTGATGTCCTTCAGAACTAGTCTGGCCACTTTGTTTTCCTTTAAATGAAAACAACCAAAAGAAATGCCTGCCATATTGCCATGGAGATGACATCTTTAGTCATGAAATGAAACAAATACCCGCTATACAAATTACCTTACCTTCGTGGACCTTATATTGCAAATCAGTCATTAAATCTATAATATGATACGGCTTTAAGTGCAGTTCAGTCCTATAATAGATGTCTAGACCATTCCATGAGTTCAGAAAACATTGTGGACAAGTGGGTAGGAAGTGTGTAAAAGCGGGAATGTCGGAGTGTCTTGACATGCTGCCGTAGACATAGTCATTACAGTCATGAATAGATAGCATCAGCGAATACCTGGGCAAGACCGGGTGGTTCAGCCTCCATCATGGATAGAAGAGGTACCTATGCGTCCATGTCCTTGGCAGATAAATCTTGCTCTATCCCACCTTCTTAGGACTCTGCCTTCTGTGTACCATGAAGAAGCTCCCCCATCACATGCTGTCATTCTCACAATGTCTCGCCTGGGCCCCTGGAGCCAAAGAGCTATGGACTGACACCCCTGAAACAATAGCCCTTCCTCTCCGGGGATGTTTTTATTGCATGTTTTGGCTACAGCCGTGGAAGAGTAACTAACACAGTTGGTCATCAAAGGCATACACTGGACGGAAAGTAAGATGTCAAAGAACCAAACTTTGAGATGGCACAAAATTTCCAAGTCGGAAGAAAGAAAATGATTGAATCCAGGGTTAAGGGATAAGACTAGGTAAAGTACTGTGTGCCTGTGAGTTTCGTTAATGTTGGCACAAAGCAGAGACTTCCGGGAGGAGGGAACCTCAATTGAGGAAATAGCCATGTCAGGCTAACCTCTAGCCGTATCTGTGCAGAATTTTCTTGAGTGTTGCTTGATGCAGGAGGACTCAGCATGGCCAGTGCCACCCTTGGGCAGACAGGCAATATAAGGAAGGTAGGAGAAAGGTACCCAGATGTGAGCCCGGGAGAAAGCCGTGTTCCTTTACGGTCTCTGCTTTAGTTCCTGCCTCCAGCTCCCGTCTTCTCCCAATTTTGGACCCAATGATCAACTGCAGTTTGTAAGATGAACTAAACCTTCTCATTCTCTAAGAGACTTTTAGTCATTCTATCACAGCAACAGAAAGGAAACTAAGACATAATCAAAGACCACTGGTGAAAGTATTTCGAAGTGTAGGAACTGATGGATTAACCATCAAATGCTAGGCAAAGCTGAGAACTAACTCCAAATTGACTATTGCATTTCCCACTATGGAAGAAATCTGTGATTTTGGACAAGATTCTTTTTTAAAAAAATAATATTTATTTTATGTATATGAGTATGCTATCACTGCCTTCAGATATACCAGAAGAGGGCACCAGGTCCCATTTCCATGTGTCCACTGTGTGGTTGCCAGGAATTGAACTTAGGACCTCTGAAAGAGCAGTCAGTGCTCTTAACCACTGAGCCATCTCTCCAGCCCTTGGACAAGATTCGTTAGGTTGAAGCTGGGAAGATGGATATGGTCATCAGGAATTAAAAGAGAGAGAGAGAGAGAGAGAGAGAGAGAGAGAGAGAGAAATTGGTGTGTCTGGGAATAGGCAACCTTTTTGAGAAAGAAATACTTAAGAGCCAGAGGGCACAAGTCTGAATCTGGAACCTGCCACTTCCTAAATGTAGTGCCTTCATCACCTCATG
This sequence comes from Mus pahari, assembly GCF_900095145.1. Taxonomy (NCBI): domain Eukaryota; kingdom Metazoa; phylum Chordata; class Mammalia; order Rodentia; family Muridae; genus Mus; species Mus pahari. The sequence goes on from NC_034601.1 coordinate 37,109,222, forward strand.
CAACCTCTCTACACCTCAGCCTCCTCAGCTACAAACCCCTCCTTGTAGGATTGTTTGGTGTGTGAGGCACATAAACAATGGCTAAGCAATAATTGCACCTGTCACTTTATCCCGGAAAAGATGATTCGGTTATCGAATTCTATTCCAATTCTTAGAGTCCAAATTCACAAATATTATTATTTGAGCAATTTTGTGAAAATCCAGCCAAGGCTGGTCTGGTCTTGTAGCACGTTGTGAAAGCTGCTGATTGATTCGCCACAAGGGCGGGCCACGTTCCATTCTTCTGCTTAATGTAATGTTCAGGTGTTTCAAAGCAGTTTCGTGATTCTGAATAGTTAATGACTCCCTCAAACTTCTTTATTTTTGGAAGACCCCAAAAGATTTCTTTTCTGATTACATTGAATTTCGGTGGTGGTGTGTGAAAAGGACTATTCAAAATGTTAAGGCAGACATTTCTGTGCTACAAAGTCAGTTCATCTTACATTCTGTCAAACAGAAGTCTTTATCAACTAGTACTTCAGCATTACAATAAAAACTGATATCTGTATAATGCTCCTGACACATTTTATGACTGCAATTACTCTATTTCTAATGTTGCATGTGTTTTATTATATCTAAACCTCCCCCAATTGGAAATCCAATAATAACATAGATAGCAATTATTAATCAAAGGTTAGGATAACCATTTCCTTAATCACATTAGGTTATATAGCTCAGTTGGTCCGTTTTATTCTAATCCGACTTTATTTTATAAGAAAATAAAAGTATTAACGTAGGGTTATAGAGAGGAGAGAGACTGAGACTCTGATCCATCCACACATGAAGTTCTGTTGCTCCCTTCTGTGTCTGTAAAAAGTAAATAATAGCCTAAGCACAGAGTGACTGTGGCTTCAGGAAGATACTACATATACAGAACTTAGCAATTACTGTAGAACAAAAGCATATATAATCTATAGTTTTCATCAGGGTTATATTTGCTTGCTCCTTTTAAAAACTGGCTTTCTGGATTTTTGTTTTGTTTTGTTTTGTTTTGTTTTGTTTTGTTTTGTTTTGTTTTGTTTTGTTTTGTTTGGGGACTAGAGTTCTGGGTAGTCCTGGCTGTCCTGGGACTTTCCCTGTAGACCAGGCTGGCTTTGAACTCAGAGTTCTGCTCACCTCTACCTCTAGAGTGCTAGGATTAACGCTATTCTCCACCAAGTCCTTTGCTCTTTCAATGACCTTATGTAAGGACCTAATAGATGATTATCAGACCAAAGACTGACAAACTCAAAGTGATCAGATACGCATTAGGTTGGTTTCACATTTTAATTAAGACTTGAGATAGATAATATTGGGAACAGAAGAGAGTCACAATTGTTATTGTGAAGAATCCTCAATAAATTACGGGAGCTCAATTGACAAATGGAGTGAGTACTATATTCTTGTAGATTTACTACAGGAGGATGACAGTTGATGTGTAGCTAAAAGGGCAGTCTAAGCCCTCCGCCCTCAGCTGCCTACCACATCAGTACAGCCTCAGGAGGGTTCAGAAGATGCGCTCAGGTCTCCTGAGTGGCTGCATCCCTCCAGAAGCGACAGGGGACAAATGGCTGCTGGCTCGCTACACAGTTCCACTTCACTCTGCTCCCACCCTCTTGCCAGCCCACCAGGCACGTGCCAACAATGAGCTGCCTGCCTCACTGGGATCCTCGGCTCCATTAATAAGCCCTGGAAGGCTGATAATTGGAGATTTGCGGAGCCTGCGGTCTTTCAATGAGGCGGGTTGTTATGGAAACCAGAGGCAGAGCATCATGTACATATTATTGATCCTTTAAAATTAAAAAAAAGAAAAAAGGAGCATTAGAATGAGATGTCTCTCTTTCTTACCTCACTTGGCCCCCATCGTTTTCTTTTAGAAGTTTGTCATCAATTTGCACACATGACAATTCATAGCTCTTCTCTCTCTTTATTTCTTAGCACCCGCCCCACCCTTTTCTTAATTACAGAGAATTTTTCACCTCTAGCAGGAAAAAAAAAAAAAAATCAGCTGAGCAGGAAACCAAAGGAACACCAAAGAGAACACTCTAAATCTAATTTAACACCAAGGCATTAACTCGATAATTTGAGACAAGAGAATCAGTCATGAATATCAATGCACATTTCCTCACCATTAAAAATAATAACAATAAATCGAACAGAATTTAAAACTGACTTCGGAGCCCCACCCTAGTTTATTCTGGTGGCAAGATGTTCACCACCCACGATGAAGCAACCACACAAGGAATGGAGCCCCCAGCGCTCAAACCAAGGAAAAAGCCAGACTATTTTTCTGAACTACTTTTAAAATTTAGCTTAACACCCTTGCAGGAAAAATCAAATTACTCCTTTTACTTAATGAATACAGGCATAATGCCGAAGTGTACCTGACTGGGAGGCCTGTGATCAGCACTAAATGAATCTGCCTGAAGGCTGCGGTGGACTTCAGGGTCACCCACAGTCCTTGCATTGAAAAGGCCTGGGCGCCATTGTTTCTTGGTGAACTTCTCATGTCTCGCCAGCAGAGGGCAACAGAGTAATACTGTTCCCAACCGTGAGGCTTGCGGACCAGCCAGGACTCCCGGAAAGGAATCCAAGCAAAGCACACAGTTGGTTCAGAATGATTTACTGTGGCAAGGCCCTGCTTTGAAGCCTTTCTGAAGTTAATTGTATTTTTAAGTCCTTTTTAAGGTAACCAAAAACTAAGTCTAGAAATATTGTTTACTGAAGTCATGAAGTTACGCGAGTGGATGAACTAAAATTAATGTCACATCGTGAAATGGATTTCGAGAGCGGATAATGCTTTGCATTGGCCTTATCTCTACAGGATAAGGTCTTATCTTATATATAAGACCTTTGACTCCATAAAATACTATGACGTCACTTGTCATTCTATTTTAATGTAATAAAAACATCTGCCATTGTTTAGTTTAAACCCCAAATCACTTCAGGTCTGAGCATTTTAAGGTCTAACACATTCACCTTCCCCTCCCTGGCGCTACACCAAGGTTGCCTAATTATGTTCACTTCCTTCATTCAGATACCACCCGTCCCGGTGGCATCTGAACTCACCCTCTGCCGTTAGACTGCAGTTTTCAGCCAACCACATATGTTTACATTGCTCTGGGGCCGGGAGTTAGTTTTGTTTGCTTGTTTTTGCTTGCTTGCTCCTTTTAAAAGGCCTCGCTTTGCTTCCAACCAGATTGTTCACTAAACGACAGCATCTTTCATTTTTACTTTTATACACCAGTGTTCTTTACACCGCTAAGAGCTCTTGTGTAAGTCACACCCACTAGCAAAGGGACGTTACCTATATGACCATGTAACGTGTTCCTTGGGTTACCTTGTCTCCTCTACCCGCAGCCTAACTCATTATGTGACTGTTCAAGGTGACCCTACAAGACATGTCACTTTTCATTAGAATACACACATGCACAGCCCGTCCTGGGGATTGTCCAAGTACAGTGGGCTGAACAGTTTTGAAAACTGGTCCCAGCTGAATATCTGATGAAAGACCAAACTCTCATCCATATTCACGTACAGTAAAACATGTTACAGACCATTCCAGGGGATGAAAGGACTCTCTTGAAACCCGCTATGCCTAGGTCAGAGTGATGTCTAAGTTTCCCTTTAAGATTGAAATCGAAGTTGAAATCATTATACTTGTACTTACCTAGAAAGAGCATATTACCCACTTCTCTCAAGAGTTTCCAACTCTTTCTATCAAATCCCTAGATTGCAGTTTCTGAGGGACCAATTACAGGCAGCCTAAATTAATCCTACCATCACTACCTGGTGGCCTTGGCTAACTTCCAGGTTCAATCATTACTGATAATGTAAGTACTTGGTAATGTTGCTGAGCTCCAAAGTAGGCCAACTAGAGTAGCCTTTGACTCTCAGGAGACACGGTATATCATTATGTGTCTCTCTCTAGCTGACCACAATAAATTAAGTCATATTTGTACATTAATTTCCTCTTTAAAGACAGGGGGTTGGTACCAAGGCAGAAAAAAAAAATGTTTTCCAATAATTTCAGATTAAAAAAAAAAAAAAAAAAAAAAAACAAAACAAGAAAAGAATTGGTAGGCTTCTATTAAACAAGGAAATTCATTGTTTCCAATGTTCAAGGAAATACATTGTAGGAACTTTCTATACAAACCATTTACCACCATTGCCAACTGGGTTCATCGCTGAGATCATTTCATAAATGATGAAACCCATACTGAGCTATTGACAGAGCTCCTTAGAGACCATGTCTGTGCTTCAAATTCAATTCCAAGACCCGTATTCTCCCTCCTGTGTTACAGTCGAAGAGGCCATTTACCTAACCCGACAGCTGCTGCAGTGCTCCGTCTCCTGATGCAACAACTAGTTATTTCATAACATATTTTCTTCTACAAAGTGAGTCCTTTACGTCATTTAAAATGCATCACTTTGTAAATGCCTTGTAGTAGTCTGGGGATTGGACATATCATTAAGGTACCCAGTGAGAAGTTTTAGAATAGCTTAGAGTTGAATCCAGGCCTGACCAGTCCTACCTAAGGTAGGGTATTTAATGAGGTACATTTGTTTCTAAAATTTTACTTGGAATCTGCAATGTGTTAAGTTTGGAAGTAGCTTAAGTTTAAACTCAGGGGATATTAAAGCTCACCTCCTCTTTCCTCTTCCTGCCTGGAATCAAGTAGTTGTTCACTTTTGGTTGAAGTGGGGTTGCCTGAAATCTGATACTAAAGAATTAAGACAGTGTGTGGGTGGGTGGGGGAGCACCATCATAGAAGGAGGGGGAACAGGGTGGGATAGTGGGGTTTTAGAGGGGAAACCAGGAAGGAGGATAACATTTAAAATGTAAATAAATAAAATAATCAATACAAATTTAAAAAAGAATTCAGGAAAGAGAGAGAGAGAGAGAGAGAGAACATTCAGAAATATGGGAAGGAAATAGATGATTTTAACACTTAAAGAAGTAGGCCATAAGTGTTATGGAGACTTTAGCTAAAAAAAAAAAATCTTTTTAAAAATAGTGGTTGAGGCCTTCACATTTGAAAACTGAAGTGATCCATTTCTATGCAAGCTATTTATGAAAAGGAATCTCTCCATGTAGGAAAATAATGTTACTAGCTAATCGGTAGATGTCTATTAAGGACTGAGTATTGTGGGAAAGGTTGTTGTCACTGTCTAGTGATAGAGGAAAAAAATGAAGATACCAAAGAGAGATAAATACACTCATATTAGGCGTAAAGACCCTCTAGACTAGTAGTTCTCAACCTGTGGGTCGTGATATCTTTGAGGGGGGGTGTCACATATCAGATGCCTTCCTACCAGGTACTTTCTTTGCAGTTCCTAACAGTAGCAAAATTGCAGTTATGAAGTAGCAAAAAAAAATAATTTTATGGTTGGCGGTCACCACAACATGAGAAACTGTTTAACAGGGTTGCAGCACTAGGAAGGTTGAGAACCACTGCTCTAGATGAACTGAACAGATTGATGTGGTAGAACGGAGGATGCTCATGGGTCTGCTGCTACTCAGAAAGGTCAGGGGGTCAGGGAAGTGCTCTCACTGCAAGTGGCATTCAAACGGAGATGTGAACAGTCAAAGGCAACCCAGCCCAGAGACAGCAAGTGCAAAAGCCACCAATGGACGTAAACTAGTCTCATTAGACATATTTAGAAAGTGTGTGACTAGAGAAGAGGGAAGAGGGGGAGTGGGTATCAAAGACACAGATCAGAGAGACAAGCACGGCTCAGACCAGGGAAGGTCATGTAGGCAAAAGGAATCGTTTCAAATTCATTCCAGCTGTCAAGATAAGTGTTGGAAGAATTTCTGAAGGTTACAGATTTGGACAAGTGTAAATATGGACCTTTGGATGGGTGGCCTTCGGAAAAATCTACTCAAAGTCAAAAGAAGCTTGGGTCCACGAGGAGGCTCAGTAGGTTAAAGGCATTTGCTGCCTGGTCTTAGAACCTAAGTTCAATTCTCGAGACCCAAATGGTGCAAGGATGTTCTTCTGTTCTCCATGAGTGTATCCTCTCCCCCCTCCCCCCCACCCTCACAGACACACACAGACACACGCAAATAAATACATAAAAAAGTATAATAAAAGTAAAAGTTTAAAAAGTGATCATCAGAAGCTAAAGCACCTCAGAGCTAAAGCCTGTAATTATTGAAGCTACTCCTTTACACAGCTGGGGTTTGTCATGTGTTGTGACTCACTAATATGATGTTTAAGATGTCAGTCCCTGGAGTTGACTAGGACTTGGCGCCATAGTTCACAAATGTTTCCCTTTGGGGCATCTTTTAGGCAGACATGCAAACAGCTATCATTTGCTGGGGTTAAATAGTGAAAGAAACACAGGCTTTGAGTTTTCTTTCTTTCTAATGTTTAAAACCTATTCACAGATTTTTAATGTCTGTAAATCTAAATTTTGTGAATGTTTCAAAATTACATAGATAAATTTCTTAAGTAGGATAACATCTGAAAAAATTCTTTGTTTGTACCATTCTGTTGCTTGCAAGTTGGAATAGAAAATAAACTCCTGCCCATCAGTTTGCCTTTCCTAAAATCTTGACAGCCATAGATATTGTCATGTTACTGTGCTTTGACTAGTAATGTTTAATCACCTAAAGTTCAATGGCTTGTGATTTACAGTATAAGCAAGTTCTTGAAATGTAAACAATTTCTATAGTATCTCTAGCAAGAAAACCTATTTGGAAAACACACACTTTGAGCAGAAAGGGTGTGACGGTTTGTATATGCTTGGCCCAGGGACTGGCACTATTAGGAGGTATGTCCTTGTTGGAGTGTGTCACTGTGGGCATGGGTTTAAGACCCTTATCCTAGCATCCTGGAAGTCAGTATTCTGCTAGCAGCCTTCAGATGAAGATGTAGAACTTTCAGCTCTTCCTGCACCATGCCTGCCTGGATGCTGCCATGTCCCACCTTGATGATAATGGATTGAATTTCTGAACTTGTAAGCCAGCCCAATTAAATGTTGTCCTTACAAGAGTTGCCTCGGTCATGGTGTCTGTTTAAAGTAGTAAAACCCTAACTAAGACAATGGGTGAGTCCATGAAATGAATGAGTTCTGAATTTTTGGTTAAACTTAAACATACCAAAAACCAAGGTCTTTGGAAAATGGCCTTACAGTCAGAATAAATTGTTAGTTATTATTCGTTAAAATGTCAATGTTCTACCAATATTAAGAAATAGAACAGGGGTGTAGCAAGGAGTTTGTACACTGCTGAAGTCTCTGACCTCTGACCCATAACCCCTGACTCTGCCAAACATCCCAGTTCCCAAAACTTACCCCTCTGAAGTGCTTCTCCACTGGACTCTAGGACTTCAGCAACATAGTCATGCACTGGTTTAGATTTTAACACAAGGTTTTAGAGAATAGAATATTTCTATAATATTTATTAAATATATTTTGCATGGTCTTAACATTGTTGGAACTTCACCTTATCTAACCCAATACAATGTTTAGGATGACCCAGACCAATGCCTAAAAAGTAGGGCTTTAAGAAAGATGCATTTTCTGCCAACCCCGTAACTAATGTACACATTCTACAGCATCGGCATGACTACGGTGATTCGTGGTGAGCATTGGGATCAAAAGATGTGGTCAATTTCTCTGGTTCCACAAACAGACAGTAGAAAAAAAATCTCCTTACATTTATGTTTTCAATGAGTAGTTTAGAGCTGAAATATGATCCTCTTGGAGAAGAGGGATGGAGACACAAGCAGAGAACTTCTAACATTCTCCAACCAACACCATCTCCCCTGCAATCTTCAACCACAGTACTGCTATTTGCTTCTGTCCAGGCTAGCAATTTGTGAAATTGAATTTATTATTATTAAATTAAAACTATTCACTTGTCTTGCCCCTCCTCCTTCTCTTACATTGTTTTTCTCAATATTTTTCCTAGCACTACAATTAATGAGAGGAAAAGGAAGAATGAGCATTACGATCACAATTCAGCCAGGACCCCGAATTTGCCTCTGAATCAAAAAGCCTTCCAATTCATTCAAAATATATAATATCAGATCGCACTTAAAAATGATTACATACGTTTTTCTGGAGGAGGCAGGGGACAACAGGCACATGCCACCTTTACATCTTGAGGTGCCCCCCCCCCTTCTACTATGGGGCCCTGGGACTTGAGCACAAGCCACTGGGCTTGGACCACGTGCCACTACCTGCTGTGCTCTTTTACAACACTCGTTTCACACTTCAGAAGACAATATATCAGTCCATTTGTAAGGAATAGCTTTCCTAATTAATAATAGGTGCAGTTCTAAGCATTACCTTTACCCTGAACCATTTTAACAAGTGCACAGTGCTCAACAGATGCCGACAAATGTTACAGCAGGTTCCCATGATGTCACATATACATAAGCATATGGTTTTACACATGGATCTTTATGTGCTCCAACACGGAAGCACTGAGACTTGATAATTGCTATTGTAGTACTTCAGAGTTATCCAAAGTAAAATTAATTAACTTGTTAAAAATACACTGATATGAGCCTATGCGGGAGCTCTCTGACATCTTTTCCCAACTGCTTATGCAGTGACAACGTTGGTTGCCTGAAATAGGCTACAACAGGCGTATTTAGACAACCGAACTAGGCAAATTCTAAAAGGTTGAGTTTTGTGCTTTGGAAAGCCAACTCATCAGCATGTAGCTACAGCTATGGCTAATAACATCACGAATACTTTACCTTCCTTGGATTTCTTTGTACATGGTGCATGAGGAGGGTTTGTGTCTGTGCGCATGTGTGTGCACGTGCCTGTAAAGGCCAGATATCAATGGCAGGTGTCTTCCTCTGCTGGTCTCCATCTGAGGTTTTGAGACTGGGTCTCACATTGAACCTGGAGCTCACTGGCAAGGCTGACTGGCTAGTGAGCTCTAAGGCTGCACCTGTCTCCACCTCACCAGTACTAGGATTATAGGCACAAGCCATGAAGCCTGTTTTTCTACTAGTTGCTAAGAATCTGAACAAGAATCCTCACGCTTACATAGTGAGAGCTTTCCTGACTGCCATTTCTTCAGCTCCTTCCTGTTCATTTTCCCTTGCTTTCTTTTATTCTGTCTCACCTCCTTTTCCTTTCATATATTATAGCATATACTTAAGTGTTCATAATGCATCCGTGACTAAGCATGCCTAAAATGAATATAGAGAATACAGACAAATACTAGTCTGGTATACTTCAAAACTTCATAAACACTCATTCTGACTCATCCTTCAAGTGAAGTATGTAGAAAAGACTCTTGTAGTGAGGGGCACATAACCCAAGTTTCAGCTTAATCTTGGGTATAAGAAACATTCTTCTTAATTTATTTAATGGTATTCTCTCTCTCTCTCTCTCTCTCTCTCTCTCTCTCTCTCTCTCTCTCTCTCACACACACACACACACACACACACACACACACACACACAAATAAAATAAAACCTTATTTAACTTGACATTTAAAAAATGTATGTCTCTCCTCACCTTTGCAAAAGTGACCTGTAACTTAATAATTTGTACTGACCCAGATCACCATCAACATACTGTAAAGAGCACCAAATGTCCATCCACTGTTGGACTGGGGTGAATGAGCCTGTCCCCTCAAGAGCTGTGGGGTTCTTCTCTAATGCTTCTTTAAGTATTCCTATCAGTATTAAAGGATTAGGAAGGAGGGAAATAAAACACTAATCTCATCACTGTTTTTCCTTATAGAAGGCTTTAGTCATGCCAGTAGAAGTATGCAAACCAACTAACTGCTTAAGCTCTGGGCTGCTCTGCTCCTTAAGTTAGAATAGACTTTTATGTGGTGAGAATGTTGTTTGTTTTGCTGAATACAGCAGAGTTATAACAAGTTGCACTTTATGTATATGGAGGAACCTATTTGATCACCCACTCTCTTATGTTTTACAGTCTCAAAGGGCTCCCAAACTGTGCACAGATTCTGTCTGTAGGGCTGTGGGGAAGGAGAACAGGCAGCCAGGATGGAAAAGGCCATTTCCCCACCTCTGTCACAGCAGCACTCTTGGTTCAGGCATAAACCATTCATCCTATGGTAGAGTAGCAGAAGGCCCAGTAGACTCAAATTCACACTGCAAAGACTACTTAGACATGTCAGAGAAGGAGCGGAGCCAAGAAACCTGGCAGATTATTCCTTCTCAGGGTGTGCCTGTCACACACTGGGAAGAGTCACCCACAGGTCACTCCTGGAGCTGGGATGAAATTAATCACCTGCTGCAGAACAGAGCAGCCCTGGTTTTCCTCCAGTTTGCAATATGTTTCTAAAATGTCCCCCTTGGTCTAGGAAGCCCTAGCTGCTTAGAACTCTGGCCACCACAGAGAGAACATGTGGCCCCAAATAAAAGCAACATTTTCTACGGAGCTTCTTATCCTGCTTCCAAATTACCAGAAAGGTCCATGACATCATAGGTGTTCCATACAAAGGAGAGTCCACCTCACTTTGTTGTTTAGAATGTGTATATAAATCAGGAACATGTCATAAGATGACCATCACCAAGATCTTTCACTAGTGATTTTCTGATCCCTTGTCCAACATTTTTGCTTTAGGAAAAGATAATCTCACACTCATTGAACCTAAGAATTGGCCTGGGCCAAGTCTGGAGATTACAAACCAGTTTCCTGTACCAGCTTGGGACTTTGCCTTGCACGGTACCATCCATCCATCCATCCATCCATCCATCCATTTATTCATTTCTAACTCATTCACTAAATGCTTCAGCCAAAGCATTAGCATAGATGACGTTCAACAACTGGCTTTCCCACTGTGGGCTAATTTTAACTACCCACTGCTGAATCATGACTTGAATTTAAATATTTGCATTTTTGTAATAATATGAATGGAAAGTAGGACCTCTCAGGTGTGATTTAAAAATATCTATTAGATATCTATTGTTCTTTGAGACAAGTTAAGCAATTTACATATCAAGACCTCCTGGGAAGGTTCCCCTAATTAGCCTAAACAAAAATTTCCATCTTTATATGCTTTATATTTTGTTAGGCTGCAGAGATATCTTCACGATTGAAAGCACACATTGCTCTTGCAGAGAAACTAAGTTCAGTTTCAAGCACACAAGTTTGTCAGCTAACAACAGCTACTAACTCAAGCCCAGGGAGATCTCCGTACATCCATGGGTATTGCACTCACATACACACACCCACACAGAGACAAGTAATGAGAATAATAGTTTTAATTTAGAAATTATGTAAATAGTCTTAGTTCTGAGTTGCCTTTCTATATTAGATTCCAGGGAAAGAAAGAAAGATGAAGATGAGGAGTAGAAGGAGCAGGAAAAAAGAGGAGAAGAGCAGGAGAAAGAGGAGAGAAGAAAAAGGAGGAGGGGGAGGGGAGGAAAAGAAAGAAGAGGAAGAGGAAGAGGAGGAGAAGAAAGAGGAAGAGAAAAAAGAAGAGGAGGAGGAAGAGGAGGAGGAGAAGAAGAAAAAGAAGGAGGAAGAGGAGGAGGAGGAGGAGAATGAGGAGGAGGAGGAGGAGGAGAAGGAGAAGGAGAAGGAGAAGGAGAAGGAGAAGAAGAAGAAGAAGAAGAAGAAGAAGAAGAAGAAGAAGAAGAAGAACAACAACAACAACAACAACAACAACAACAAGTTCTTTAGTAATAGGTAGTATGAAGGCAGTGGATTCTTTATAAACACACTTTCTGGTGAGAGGGGTACAGTCGAAACAGGTGTCTAACAAGGCTCTGATTCAGGAAAGCCAAATTTAGGAAGAGGCACATACACAACCAATAGAGACCTACAATCTTCTATTTGCAATTCTCATTTTTGTCTTGACATATCTGATGATACCTGCAATATCCCTATTTTGAACAGTTTCAACTATCTTTGTAGCTTACCATGTTCTAACCAAGAGACACTTGAAGCCCACTGGATAAGAACTTCAGGACCAAACTTATTTTAACATTTCTCATCATTTTGAAGTGATGGTACTGAGAGGGAATTGAATGGGATTATGAGTGTTACCGGATGCCTCCTTATAAGGGTGATCCCTGATAGTCCCCCACATCATGGAGCATACAACTATACAACTCAGGAGATAATCTTATGATAGCCAAAATACTTGGGTGCTTGAGCATCTTCCTTCTATTTTCTCCAGAATAATACCTACCTGAGTGTATGTAAGGGTTCAGCATGTAAGGCTTGAGCTGTTTGGTTTGATGCTTCCTACTTATCAAAAAGTACTTAAGTATCTCATTTAATCTCTGAACCTCAAATTTCTCTCGCATAAAGGGGAGAAGGACATGGTACTAACACATGCCATAGGCTGGTTACAATGGCTCACTGGGATACTCACCACTCAGCATTTATCATAGGAATTTTGAGGTTTTAATAAATTGCCTATTAAATGCTCTCTATCGTTGTAAACAGACCTTCCATCTCCTCATTCAGGCATGCTTTCCCCTGCCTGCCTCATCCGTATGTCGAACAGAGCCTGCCCCAGAAATTTTTTGGGACATTAAAAGAACAATAAGAGATTAGCACAACCACTGAGAAAAGGGAATGAGACAAGATCATACATTTTAGCTTTAAAATCTACAAGGCTACCTATAAAGTTAAAACTTTAGAAATTTATCAGTTTGACATCTCCCCTCTGTCAGTGACTGTGTGGGGATAGAATACCTTTTTACTTTGCCTTGAGACTGTAAAAATAGAAAGGAAAATATTAACAAACGCGGAGGGATTGTTGTCAAGTAAAACCAATAAAAATGATGACTCTATCTATATAAAAGTGGTCCATAAAACCTTAATAATCAACCATATTTAAGCAGTGTTCCACTGAGTAAGCTGACAGGGTTCCCATGTTTTATAAACAACATTTATTGACTTTCACAATTCAAATTTCCAGTTTTTATGAGTTATGTATAAATCTGAGAAGTGGTTGAAGCCACATTTCAAATCTAAACCTTTTCGGAGCCATCCTGCCAAGCAGTCATGAACACCCAAGGAAACCCCACTCTAACACAGAAACTGGTTTGCCTTCTCGAAAGCGACAGAGTTGGAGGAGGTCTAAACAAGGGCTGGGGGGATCTCTAAGAAACATAAATAATTTCTCTAAATCTGTATATGTGCCCTGGATTTTTCAGTTTTGTACACATAATTACTTTAGAAACTATTAATGTTCATCTGCTCATAACTTAGCTATTTATATATACATGATACAAAGGTTTTTTTAATATAATGGGTTAAATTGCATCTGAGCCATGGAAGCACTATTTGTTGTTTGTTTGTTTGTTTGTTTTTGTTTTAAAGTATTCCATACTTATTTGAATGATTCAGTTGAGATTTTTAATGTGATTATTTTAAATGCCACTCTCTGGGTTTTGTCACACTTTCCTTAACAAATCAGATTGTCCGTCTATCTAAGGAGCACATCTTTTGAACCTTTGTGACATGGACTCCTACTATACTAGAGGTTATTCTAAATAGGAGGAGATAAAGGAAGTAAATATGAAATTACAAAGGGGAGAGAGGAAGGAGAGATGAAAGAGGAGAGAGGTACAAAGATATTTTTTTTTTCTCTTTCAGCAGAGTTGCAAAACAAATGTAAACCTCCCTGTTTCCCTGGTCCGTGTTGATCATCTTAGTTTAAAAGATGTAATGAGACTATAGCAATAAAGTGTAGCCCTGGCAAGATGGCTCAGTGTGTAAAGTCACCTGATGCCAAGCCTGGTGTCCTAAATTTGATCTCCAGTATCCACATGGAGGGATGAGAGAACTGGCTCTGTCAAATGGTCCCAGCGGTCCCTGGTCCTCTACACCCACGTGACAACCACCCCACCCCCAATGCATCCCAAATACGTGAGCATGATTTTTTAATTAAAACAAACAAACAAAATTCAACCAAATCAACAGCCAGAATCCTTAAGGTGACATGGCTAACGCTATAGCAGCAGATGTTTTAGGGTCGTCTTTGAGGAAAATCCATCAGCAGACAGAAGCAGAGAACTCCATCACTGAAAGCCAGTGGGCATGCTGCCTGCTCAGCATGGAAGACCAAGGACAACATCCTTAAAGGGGGCTTAAAAGCTCTCCCTTCAGCAACAAAGGGGGGATGTCCTATAGGTACTTCAATAGGCTGTACCCTATAGAAGAATCACCTTCCTACAAAGGCATCAGAAACTCACTGAGACTGTCAAAGGCACACTGATTGTCGTGTGTGTGCAAACAGAAATAGGGATACATAGTTGGGCAGCTGAGGAAAAAATGAGAAAAGAAATCAGTATCAACACTAGAGGTGCTTTCCAATAACAAAACCATAAATAGCCAATGACATAGGTAAGTAATCTATTCCTCGTTTACAAATAATTTTGTATATTATTAAAGCAATGAGCAGAGCTGATTTGAAAATTTTTATCTTATTTTCTTAGATTATTTCCTAGGACTTACTTGGTCCCTTCCTATCCTGTAAATTGCTAGCTTATCTCTCCATGCAGCCACAGTATCTCAATCCAAGTATGGGAGCTGTCCATTACCAAGCTCTGTAGTCAGTCTGAAAATACTGTTATTCTAACCAGGGTTAGAATGAAACTCAGTGAGAAGTGGGGAGGGGAACATGGGGCAGAGGATCTGGGAATTTGGAACTGATACAATATGATAGATCTTCTTGCCACCTTTAGTCTCTGTGATTCCATGAGATTCATGATGACTGAATAATTTGTGCTCATCACACTGAACAAGCCAAGCTGTTAGATTTCAGTCCAGAAAAACTACGAGCTGAAAATTCAGAATCTAACAGAGACGGAAGTTATCAATCCAAAGCTTAAAAAAAATTTTACCTAAAATTATACCATGTATTTGTGTCTATTCTCTAAACTTCAGAAATCCCAGTTTAAAGCATATGACCTGATGATTCAAAATGCATCAACTACTGCCTCCTGGATTACCTTCTCATTGAGCCTCACCCGCACACCCAATAGCCTTTCAGTGCACCATGTACAGTTTCATTAGTTCAGATATTTTTCATCTACAATCTGAAAAGCTTAAGTCAGACTATAATCTCTATTTATTTTCAGTAATTAAACACATTTTAAATCACATAAATGATTAGAATCTGCAAAGCTGCAAGAGAACTATATAGGCAGGTAAAAAGATCATTATCTATAAATTAAATCTGTTCTTCCGACATGTGACATTTATTGAAAACTTACCGCATAAAACATTACAATCAGTCATTTACAATAATAAAGTATAAAATTAATAAAATGGAGTTCTTTGCTTTTCCTTAAATATATTAATATATAACATTTTACCCTATGTTGATATATAATATAATGTATAATATTTATTAATATATTATATAGCATATATTATTGGCTCACCAAATTCTACCAAACCAAGCAATAAATATATATATATACCTAAAATTACATCAGGTCTTTGTGTCTGTTCTCCGCACTTTAAAAATCCCAGTTTAAAAAGTGTGATCTAAGCAAAGTCAAACACGTCAAACACTTAGAAGCGCGATTGACTTCCAAGAGTTACAGAATGGCACTATTGATATCTTCAGTGGGATTCCCAGACTTCTTATCTGAGCCTTGAACTTTAAGCCTAAAGAAAAGGAATCTAGACAATCTTGTTGAATAAACTTAAACCACTGTCCTATTCACATAGCTTGCCATTACTGGGAAAATGACATCGTTATCTTAACTGTAAGTTCAGGCTTCTAAGGCAGGTATGTAGCTACAATAAAGATCTAAACCGAGTCCCTGGTAGAAAGAATCATGATTTATTTGAAGCTGGAATGTGAGAGTGGGCTGATGACTATGATTATTATACTCTAGAGGCTTAAATGGAAAAGTAGACCTGAAAACATAGAATAATCAATCATCTGCCATGCTTTAGTATCTAGGCAAAGGTTCAACAATTGCTTTATCAATCTGAAGGTCAGATGACTTAACATTTTCTGGATTAGTGTTCTGACCCAGTCTCATTGAACTTTCCCAAGACAGTGGTCTGGCCAAATTTAGACCCTTAGTCTTTGGGATAAATCAATAAAATTCAAAAGGGGCAAGCCAATCCAGGTAAATTGGCACAGAAGTAACTTTATCTCTAAAGACTTTTGAGGTTGAAAGGGTTAATGGAGTATCTTGATTGTCAGTTTGAGGACAGATACCTGGATCAGTAAAGCGCACCTCAGAGTGTGTGTGAGAGAGATTCAGAGAAGGTTAGACTCAGAAGTCTTTGTCCTAATCAACAATCTAGTCCATTGATTAACTCAAAATAGACTTTAACTGGTGGTGTCCTTAAGGAAGGTGGGATCTAGTTGTGTGTGCCTTTGAAGAATGTATCTTAAAATCTCCCTCTCTCCCTCCTTCCTCCCCTCCATCCCTTCCCCTCTTTCCCTCTCCCCTGTCTCCATCCATCACCCATCCATATCCCCATCTCTGTCCATCCCTCTCTCCCTCTTCCCCTCCATCTCTCTCCCCCTCCCTCTCCCTTTCCATCTTCATCCATCCATCCATCTACCAATATCCCACCCCCCATCTCTTTCTCCTTAACTACCATTAGGTGCAAAACTTTGCTCTGCATCGCACTTGTTGCCATGATATTTTGCATCATCATAGGCCCATGACCACAGAGAAAGCCCATCATAGGCTATATAACATCTGAAGCTGGGGACAAGATAATTCTTTCTTCCCTTAAACTGTTTTTTTACTGCAATTGTCACAGTGATCAGGGCAACATAAAAGGTATTCTTAATGACACCAGACTAGAGAGAGCCCTTGGAGATACTGACTTACACCCCCCCTAGATATGCTGGGGTGAGAGACAGAGCCATCTTCCAGGGATGAAAGTTTATTAGATCTGTATGCTCATAAGATGTTCTTTTCTAATTCTGTGCAGGCTCTTTGGGCCATCATAACAAAAAAACACTCCAAGTTCCAAGTTATAGCTCCAAACTGAGGAGAATCCAGTACCTTTTCATATTCACAGTCAACTCTCAATTGTTTATGCATATGAGAGAGTGGTGTCTTTGATAATAAAATGATAATTTATGGAGTTTTTTGTTTTGTTTTGTTTTTGGCAATATCGACAGACTTATTTTCCTAATTGTGTCTGACCCGTTTGTGTCACAGTTAACATTCTCTAGTTACAAACATATATAAACATTCTCCACATATAAGCAGATACCACTCGCCAATTGGTGGTGGGTAGAATGCCCAGAAACACGCTGTGGGGTATGGAGAGGAGGGTTGAGATTATATTTTTGTTGCTGGCAATTCACACACTAGATAATCAATAAAGAGTTGGCTGTATTTATGGGAGGCCCTTCCTAGAGCCAAATAATCACATTAGCTAATTCCCATCCATGAAATAAATGTAGTTTCAGTAATTACTTATTAAACTAAGTCTATCAGCATACAGCACATTTTCTTTTAACTGGGATTATCAAGCTTGACTGTTTATATCAATCCAATTAAGATAATTGTCTGATTCTCCTGTACTAGCTGCCATGTAATTCTTTGAGTTTTCTCTCAGGCTTGTAGATTTGGGGGGATTCGACGTAACTTTTGTGATTTGTAGTCCACGCTATCTAGACAGTTCCCTCTGGACTGTGCAGGTAGGTGGTCTGGCTGTAGGCTTAACATCCCTGATGCATCCCGCCCATGGCCCCACCCTCGCTGTGGTACTCACCTTTCTCCTCCTCAGCTTGGCTGCTTTCTGCAGTCTCCGTTGGAGGCTGCGCTGCCTTGGTGGCAGCATCCTCTGCAGCAGGGGTGGTGGCAGCAGCATCAGTGACAGCAGCAGGCACATCGGCTTGTTTAGGCTCCTCCTTGGCTGGGCCATCTTCAGCCTTGGAGGACGGCGAGTTATCAGTGGTAGCTTTAGCAGCACTTTCTGTCTCAGCTGAGCCGGCCTTTTCCTCTGAGGGGGCAGCATCTCCCTCGCCCTTCTTCTCCTCAGAAGGTGCATCTCCTGCCTTGCTGGGCTCCTCAGCCTTGGGGCTGGTGGCTGGGGCTGCATCGGTAGTAGCAGAGCCATCTCCCTCCTTCTTCTCCACACCATCCGCAACGGGAGCATCATCCTTCTCCTTGGCATCGGCCTCAGCAGCTGGCGCATCACCTTTCTTCTCGCCTTTGAGCTTTTTCCTTGTTATGTGTCCACGGAAGCTAGCCTGAATTTTGGTCGCAGCCTTATGAGCCTTATCTTCCGGCTTGACACCATCTTGTTCAATCTTTTGGTCCTCATCATTCTTTTCAACCTTTGTGGAGAAAAGGGAGACAAAAAGGAAAACTCAATGGGTGGATAACTCTTGAGTGATTCGTTATGTGCTAAGCCCCTTACGGGGTAGTGGGGAAGAAAATTTCGAATCAATCTTAAGAGACACGTCACCAGTCATTCCTCTTAGAAATACAGGTTTGATCCCCCTCCCTGGCCTGGAGGATGAGCTCCTTCTGTCTCAGCCTCCCTGTGCAGGGATTATAGACTTAGGTCACTACTCAAATGCTACCATTCTTCTGACACCCCCCCCCCCAAGAATCCCAGGCATTCAAGGGGTATGCCAGAGAAGCCATGCAATTCCAGGACTCAAGAAAAGGAAGTAAGGAGATTAGGGGCAAATTTTAGACCAGACTGGACTACATAGAGAGTTTCAGGCTAGCCTAGGCTACAATATAAAATGCACTACCCTACTTTAAACAATACAAACTAAACAAACAAAAATCACTGAAATTAGCTTTGTGTGTATTTCCTTTCTCAAGTCAGTGTTATTCTACAAACCAATGGAAACAGGCCTTGTTTTAGATGCACCTCGACAATTCAAATCACATTTGTCTTAGGTTTTTATGAAAGAGCCCTCAAGGATACTAGGCTCTTAGGATTTTAGAGGACTCTTAAGCGTAACGATTTAAGAAATATTATGCAACAACCTATGCATCTTTCTCCCCTAAGCGTCCAAGCATGATCGGAAACTTAACATACTCAAGGAAAGAAGCATGCTAAATAGTTCAATAGTAAATCTCATTAGGGTTTTATGCAAAATACAAGTGAATTCCAGGGCATTGAGGAAGTCAGAATATGATGATTCATGATGCTGGTCACCAGCTATTAACTATCTCGATGTGTGGTCTACCACCATCAATAAGCACACCAGGACTTCAGAATTGGAATATAGAAAATAGTCATTATCACTGAGTTTTAAAAGGTGAGGAAAAAATGGCTTTGATTGTTTTAAAAATCTTCCTGTATTTACTAAGTCACAATCATAGCCCCAAAGTCATTTAAATCTAAAATTAGTTTTTATTATCATAAATAAAGCATCCTAGTACTGCAGGCATGAAATTAGAATATAAACCATTTTACCCTTTGGTAAAAGCATTTACAGTCTTTCCTGTGCTACACATGACCCGTTTGTATTTGGAAATTCAATCAAAAGGTAGGAACAAAAAGTATAGCCATGTTTATTCTTTGATGGCTGTGTTCATTCACGTATTGAATTTTACACGCTTGCACACACCCTTCATTACCCTGTCATCTGCCCCGCCCCCCCTCACGCCTTCTCTTGCCCAGACACTTCCTCCCAACAAGCCATCTTTGTGATTTCACTTCTTCCTTCGGTGTATGACCCATTGATTTGCATGACTGTATGTGGAACATTATTTCCTGGAGCCTAGGCAGCCTCGGGGAGGCTACACCACTGAAGCAACTGACACCGTCCTCTCCCAGGGACTGCTCACAGCCCATAGACCCACAGGAAGGAGTGGAGGGTCTCATCGGCCCTCCTCATCGGAGACAGAGGCTTCAGTGAGATCATGAGCGCAATGGCTGTGCACAACGACTAGATTTTTGAGCATCTAACTTTTGCTCGTACTTGTGAGCCCTGTTCTAGGTGCTGTGAATTATAGCAATAAGGAGTATAGGGACTTGCTCTCAAAACATTCATGTAAGTGTCTATTGTGTACGATGTCCCAGGCTTGGTCCAAATCTGGCCTCGGCTTTCTCTTTGCCTTTCGCTCTAGACTAGGAAGTAAGCCACAGACTCAACACACAGTATGTTTTTCCACCTGTCATACCAGCCTAGCCTAGTGACCCAGATGCAGCTAATCATGACGTGGCCTACTTGATATTCCTTGAATAGACAGTACTTAGGTCTGTCAGCATGCTAGTGGGTACTCAGAGATATATTTTAAAATAACATACATGTGAAGCTAAGATCAAGATTGACAATATTCTCTGTAAGATTCAAGGCAACTTTTTCTTTTCCCTTAGTTTATCAGGCATAGGATTCTAAACCGAAGGGAAGATACATTATGATCTCCTGGAAGGGCCCATCCTCCTCCTTTCTGTCTCCTCCCAGGGCCATGCTACAACTGCTTCTCCATTGGAGGCACCACCTCCTTCCTGCCATCCTGCTGCTCTTGATGGCTCCTACTGGGACACACACAGCACAATCTGGGGCACCAGCGCATCTGTCCCTGCCAGGAGCCCTCTGCTCAGAGATGAAATCATAACCCTGTAAAATTAACAGTTGTGAATGGAGCACAGAATAGAGCCAAGATGCTATTTACTGTACTCGACTGTGGATTTTTCTGAATGAGGCACTATCTTATACAACAGGACATCTGCACTTGGACACCAGTGCCAAGTGCTTCTTCAATCCAAATACTACTCCTTCTAAAATTAAACAAATCAGCGATCTCAGATTAGGCCGACATGCATGAGAGACCCTCCAGAGACTCAAGAAAGCTAGAGTCCCATTAAGAACACAAATATTAAAAGATGAAAAACAGGATTAAGTAAGTTAATTACAACTGTTAAGGATGTGTGAGAAACCATTATGGAAGCCCACTGCTTTGTAACCTAATCAAAAATATAGCATTTTTTAAAATGATGTTCAGACTCCTATGTGGGTGAGCAATGCTCTCCCTAGAAGACACTGGTTATTAAATAAAAACCTTGGTGCCCAACATGAGATACATCACTATGAGCTGTTAATCAGGGAGGTCCCAGACAACCCACTCCCACCCACCCAATCTCCCCCAAGTCACAGGGGATTTCCACTGCTTTTAGTTTTCAACCAGAATGAAGATCACTTAATTCCAGAAGAACCAGAGATCAATTTGGACAAAGCAAAAAATTAGAAAAACTCTCCTCATCCATCGTGTGACTAAGTCAGTTCCTTCCACCGAGTATGCCTATCCCCCGAGTCCAAGTTCATTGCATTATAAACTTGGAACACTTGGCATTTGGTGTAGCTGATACTCTGTGAAACATCATGTTAACACTATCACTACGTACAGAGTGTCTGTGCTAAACACACACACTAGTAAGGAGATGGATACAATATGTTTCATGGGTGCCTAAGGCTCAGAACTAAAAATAACATTCATTTTTCTGGGATACCTCAGTGAATTTAAGGGTTTTACAGTCATCATGGGAACACTTAAACCTCCAAGCAAAGCCAAGCTTGGCATTCTTTCTTCTACATACTACAAATATTTAAACTTTTCTTCTCTTTTTTTCTAGGTAGCATTGAGTTTTAAATATTTTTTTTGGGGGGGGGGAGTTTGAGATAGGGTTTCTCTGTATAGCCCTGACTGTCCTGGAACTCACTCTGTAGACCAGGCTGGCCTTGAACTCAGAAATCCGCCTGCCTCTGCCTCCCTAGTTCTGGGATTAAAGGCGTGCACCACCACGCCCGGCTGAGTTTTAAATATTTTTAAAACGATTATTGTGTGCCGCTTCTCTTTTCTACCTGTGATTCTTTCCTTCTGGAACAAGTCTGTTTACTCTGTGCTATTAGACAGTATATGTCACAAGTATGGAACTATGTAATTTATATTTTTGATTTTTAAATAGGCACTCACAGTTAAGCGACTAATCTAGGTCTCAGATGAAACTTTGGACTTTTGAAGGACATTGGGTTTTTTAAAGACTATGGATATTTTATAGTTCCACTGGCTGTATTTTTTTTTTTCACTGTAAGATGGGAATGGAAGGACATAGATTGAAGGTGATGTGTTTGGGAATCAAATTGACAAGGGGTGGAGTTGTGAAGGGTTAGTGTTAGTTGTCAACTTAACAGTACCTGCAGTCTAAGAGACAAGCCCCCAAGAATGCCCCTGAGTGATTATTTAGTCATTGAGCATTCTTGTAAAGCATTCTGTTTATGAAGCTACCTGGCATTAGATATCTATCCTATAGGTGGGTGGACCATTTTCTGAAGGTCCTGGTCTGACTGCATATAAAAGATAAAATAAGCCCAACAAATGCCTTTGCCTTTCTCCCTCTTATTTGTGGTGGTGACACAACCAGCTGCTCCAAGCTTCCGGTGTTTGACTTCCCTACCATAAGACACTGTACCTTTGTACTGTGGGTGGAAATAGCCCTCCCCCCTTTAAACTTCAGTTGTTTTTGTTAGGGTGTTTTATCATAGCAAAAGAATGGAATTTAAAAAGCTAACAATTTATTTAGTGAATTAAAATATGACCAATTTGATTGAGCAAAAGATACTTTTAAGAATCATAATCAAAGGGCTAGAGATGTGGTAAACAACGTTCCCTCTCACACAGGAGAGTGGTCGTGTCTATGAAGAATTTGATGTGGCCCATAAAATAATGAGAGTAAAATATTAATATATAAATGTGAAATTTAGCAAATACTTTGTTATGACCCATTCTGTTTTTTATTAATAACTCAGTTTAGTGAAGTTTTATTCACCTTTCGATCATAATTGGTAGTTTGTCGAAATACTTTAGAAAAACTATGCAGGTATCAAAGATTACATTAGGGCTTCTTCCTGTGCTTTAAATGTAGTGAAAGATCCAAAAATAGATTGAAATGCATCCAAATGAGAAAAGAGAATGGGCCTCCTTTAGTTCTTTACACGAAAGTCCTGACATCTTTCTGGGAAGATGTAGAAGAGAATAGTCCCAGCTGAGATCCACAAGGTTCCTTCCACACTGTGCTTGCTTGATTCGAAGGTTTTTCTCAAGGTGAAAGGAAACCAAATATCAGAAGAAGCAATGAAACTTTTTTTTTTTTTGGAGACACGGTTTCTCTGTATAGCCCTGGCTGTCCTGGAACTCACTCTGTAGACCAGGCTGGCCTCCGAACTCAGAAATCTACCTGCCTCTGCCTCCCGAGTGCTGGGATTAAAGGCGTGCGCCACCACTGCCCGGCTTGCAATGAACCTTTTAAGCCTTTCCCAGCAACTGTCATAACTTGATTCAATGACAGTTTAAGACCCAGTGAAAGTCCTTTATTTGTTATGGGGCAACTGGGACACACGTTCATGACTGAGCAATTTCCTGACAGAATGTGTGAGCAAAGAGGGATCTTGGAATTCCTGGCAGTGTGGTAGTGAGAGAACTTATGTTCTTCCTTAAAGAAGGGCGCAGCATATTGCCACTTCTGCAGAATCAATACGATATACCTCTCTAAACTGGAGTTTAAAAGAACCTAGGCATAAGACAAAGCCTATATGTATTCTAGTCGTTTCCTACGATACAGGCTAAACACAAACTAATTAAGCTCTTACAGAAACCATTTGGATATGGCAGACACGGGGATGGGTTGCCTGATTGAATCAAGGATCAAAGTTACTGGCAGGCACAATTAGGCTCTGCTCTCTCAGAGACTGATATTCCTTTGGGAGGTCACTGAGGTAAAAGAGAGAACTCCCTACCAGGCCTCCCAAAAGACAAACAGGACAGAACAATCACGGAGGGACCATAAAGTTTCTTTTGCTGTGGTGGTTTGAAAGAAAAATGTCTCCATAGGCTCACCCACCTGAATAAGTGTTCCCCAGTAGGTGGCACTGCTTGGGGGAAGGTAACTTAGGTGTGGAACCTTGCTGGAGGCAGTACATCACTTTGAGAGTATAACCTCATGCATTTCTAGTTCACTTTTTATATGCTTTGCTCTATGCTTGCTGTTGAAGGTGTGATCTCTCAGCTTCAGTTCCTGCCGCCATGCCTGCTACCTGCTATCATGCTTCCCCACCATGATAGGTCCTAATACTTCTGGAACCATATGTTAAAAGAAACTCTTTCTTCTGTAAGTTGACTTGGTCATGTTATACTGTCACAGTGCCAGAAAAGTAGCTAATATATCTGGTGACAACTGGGATGTTAGGGAGAAATGTAGTCAGCCAATACATATGGGGGGGGGGGGGGCGATAGCCCAGACATGCCCAGGACTACACCAGAGGTGAAACCTTCCCACAGCAGTTAAAATAGTGTCAGTATATCCTTGATCCTTGGGAAACAACCATTGATGGTTAAGTGACTCATACTACTTTGTGTTGCTGAACACAGAGTGTAGAAACTTGAAGAACTCAGCCAGCTGGATAGGTACCCTGGAGATGTTCATCAAGCCACTCTCCAGCAGACCTTTTCCTCACTTCCCCTTCTTGTGTAATAAGAGGACAATATATTGTACTTCAACTAGGTCTTCATCATGACCATGCAATAAACACATCATGTTGTCTGATTCATAATCCAAATATTTGGAAAGCTGTATGTCCCAGATTCTAAATGATATGGTTTATTCTTAATCCCACGTGATCCAGTGCTTCTTAAAATAAAATATAGGAAATCAACATTACTAGGTTATTTTAGAGGAGGGGCCATGAGTAACAAATACAGGTCTGAAATCCTGTTCTCCCAAAGTCTTACTAGCTCACCACCTTGGACACGCCAGTCTCAGGTGACATGGAGGACTCACAAAACTCCTTCTTTTGTGTGTCGTGATGATAAAATGAGTTCATGTAATGGAAGTCATTTAATACAGTCCCTGACACACTGTACATGCTCAAAATGGCCAATTTCTACAATTCCTCTCATTATAAACACTCTTGCATTCCAGGCATGGTGGTATATGCCTGTAATCTCAGCACTTCTGAGGTAGGGAAATCAGGGGCTCTAGGCCAACCTCAGCTTTATTAGTGAGTTGAAGGTCAACCTAGGCTTCCTGCACCCCGCCTCAAAAAACAAACAAACAAGCAAACAAAAATCACTGACACCATCATTACTATCCCCACCTCAGAGCAATGTTTACCTCATTAAGATACTAAGATATGACCTGTCAATAAGATAATTATGGGCTGGCTATTAGATGTTATTTATCACTAGGTTTGCTGGTATTCCGGTCCAGAGATGGGGATTGGGGGCATTCCTCAACTCTCTTATACTGTAGAGCTATGCATCTTTAAAAGCATAAGCAATAAACTGTGTAAAAATGCCAAAAGATGTAGTTCATTTCTTTTCTGTCCCTGGGAAGAGAGAGCTGTGTTTACCCTGTCAAGGTTAAGTAACAGCTCCATTCATTTCTCACCTGACAAACACTCACTGCTTCCCTCTCCTTCCTCTCGAACTTCACTCATCCCCTAAACCTCTGCATGTCCAGCAGAAGTGATGAAATCCAGTCATTTTCAAAATATATGACCTTCATCTATTATCACACAAAAATTCCCATTTTGCTATTTTTTTAATATGTACAAGGGATCAACTTATATCCCTTGTACATTGGAATAACTGCTTGAGCTGGTTCTGAGTGCCACTCTGTGCATTTATGACTCGTAATAACTACAGCTGATAAAGTTATAAATGCAAATGCTACACATTTTGTGGGGGATTAGTTTGTGAATGTTTTTCCCTCAGAGAAAGAGTCATTTTAATTTCAGATTTTTTTACTTCATTCGACACACCCCTGTGGGCAAATTAATAATACCTGAATGTCATGTACCCAATCTAGAAAGGGTATATGTTATCTATCACCAGAGTGCATGTTATTATGAAATTTATTTGTTGAGGGATGAAAAAGAAACTAAAAATCCCATTTTGAAAAGGAAAAGATTATTTGAATTGGTATGTGACTCATTGTGCAGTATTTTAAACTTAATAATATTATTTCTCAAATAATCCCAGTGAGGTAGAGTAAGTAAATGTGCTGTCACCATTCCAAAATAAGGAAATAGATAGGCAAAAATCTCTACAGTGAGTAGGGTGGATCTTCTATATACATACAATCTCATATTTTATACATTAATCAGAGTCACACAGTTATTTAACAATAGACAGAAAGCATCATCAAGTATTCTAATATCAGCTCCAAGTCTGGAAATATACAGTACCTATGAAAGACCTGCAACAGGACAGTACAAACAAAGTAAAATTTGTTATTTCACAGACACCAGAAAATGGGTGAGCTATCTAATAAATATTTTATGTTTTTCATTCCTTCACGGTTCAGTGACTAAGAAGCCTTAAGGCTATGTGCTCTTAAAAACAGTATGTGCCCCCATCAAAAACTAGCACTGGGGGGGGGGNGGATGTTAGGGAGAAATGTAGTCAGCCAATACATGGGGGGGGGGGGGGGGCGATAGCCCAGACATGCCCAGGACTACACCAGAGGTGAAACCTTCCCACAGCAGTTAAAATAGTGTCAGTATATCCTTGATCCTTGGGAAACAACCATTGATGGTTAAGTGACTCATACTACTTTGTGTTGCTGAACACAGAGTGTAGAAACTTGAAGAACTCAGCCAGCTGGATAGGTACCCTGGAGATGTTCATCAAGCCACTCTCCAGCAGACCTTTTCCTCACTTCCCCTTCTTGTGTAATAAGAGGACAATATATTGTACTTCAACTAGGTCTTCATCATGACCATGCAATAAACACATCATGTTGTCTGATTCATAATCCAAATATTTGGAAAGCTGTATGTCCCAGATTCTAAATGATATGGTTTATTCTTAATCCCACGTGATCCAGTGCTTCTTAAAATAAAATATAGGAAATCAACATTACTAGGTTATTTTAGAGGAGGGGCCATGAGTAACAAATACAGGTCTGAAATCCTGTTCTCCCAAAGTCTTACTAGCTCACCACCTTGGACACGCCAGTCTCAGGTGACATGGAGGACTCACAAAACTCCTTCTTTTGTGTGTCGTGATGATAAAATGAGTTCATGTAATGGAAGTCATTTAATACAGTCCCTGACACACTGTACATGCTCAAAATGGCCAATTTCTACAATTCCTCTCATTATAAACACTCTTGCATTCCAGGCATGGTGGTATATGCCTGTAATCTCAGCACTTCTGAGGTAGGGAAATCAGGGGCTCTAGGCCAACCTCAGCTTTATTAGTGAGTTGAAGGTCAACCTAGGCTTCCTGCACCCCGCCTCAAAAAACAAACAAACAAGCAAACAAAAATCACTGACACCATCATTACTATCCCCACCTCAGAGCAATGTTTACCTCATTAAGATACTAAGATATGACCTGTCAATAAGATAATTATGGGCTGGCTATTAGATGTTATTTATCACTAGGTTTGCTGGTATTCCGGTCCAGAGATGGGGATTGGGGGCATTCCTCAACTCTCTTATACTGTAGAGCTATGCATCTTTAAAAGCATAAGCAATAAACTGTGTAAAAATGCCAAAAGATGTAGTTCATTTCTTTTCTGTCCCTGGGAAGAGAGAGCTGTGTTTACCCTGTCAAGGTTAAGTAACAGCTCCATTCATTTCTCACCTGACAAACACTCACTGCTTCCCTCTCCTTCCTCTCGAACTTCACTCATCCCCTAAACCTCTGCATGTCCAGCAGAAGTGATGAAATCCAGTCATTTTCAAAATATATGACCTTCATCTATTATCACACAAAAATTCCCATTTTGCTATTTTTTTAATATGTACAAGGGATCAACTTATATCCCTTGTACATTGGAATAACTGCTTGAGCTGGTTCTGAGTGCCACTCTGTGCATTTATGACTCGTAATAACTACAGCTGATAAAGTTATAAATGCAAATGCTACACATTTTGTGGGGGATTAGTTTGTGAATGTTTTTCCCTCAGAGAAAGAGTCATTTTAATTTCAGATTTTTTTACTTCATTCGACACACCCCTGTGGGCAAATTAATAATACCTGAATGTCATGTACCCAATCTAGAAAGGGTATATGTTATCTATCACCAGAGTGCATGTTATTATGAAATTTATTTGTTGAGGGATGAAAAAGAAACTAAAAATCCCATTTTGAAAAGGAAAAGATTATTTGAATTGGTATGTGACTCATTGTGCAGTATTTTAAACTTAATAATATTATTTCTCAAATAATCCCAGTGAGGTAGAGTAAGTAAATGTGCTGTCACCATTCCAAAATAAGGAAATAGATAGGCAAAAATCTCTACAGTGAGTAGGGTGGATCTTCTATATACATACAATCTCATATTTTATACATTAATCAGAGTCACACAGTTATTTAACAATAGACAGAAAGCATCATCAAGTATTCTAATATCAGCTCCAAGTCTGGAAATATACAGTACCTATGAAAGACCTGCAACAGGACAGTACAAACAAAGTAAAATTTGTTATTTCACAGACACCAGAAAATGGGTGAGCTATCTAATAAATATTTTATGTTTTTCATTCCTTCACGGTTCAGTGACTAAGAAGCCTTAAGGCTATGTGCTCTTAAAAACAGTATGTGCCCCCATCAAAAACTAGCACTGGGGGGGGGGGTAATAATCATATATGTGTGTAATGCTAACAACAAATCCAAAATTACATAATTTTATGTCTTAACTATCCTTCTAAACAGTTTATTATGTTATTTATTGACATATATGTGTCAAATATATTTACTATATATATTTTATATAATAACTGATATAACTCTAGCACCAGTGCTGTAATAGAAAATATGATTTTGTAACAGAAAACAAAGGGACTATGACATAGGGCATAACTATCATGCTCAGAATCACATAACAAGCAAGCAGTAGAGTTAGTATTTGAAACAAAGTATTGGATGACACCTGGACATGGAATATCTCCAGAAAGCAAAGAAGTTGAGTAGTCAAAGTGAAAACAAGGCACCTCTCTCTCATCTCTGCAGATTTCCCCACAAGCCTCCTAGGCAAAGTCAAAAATAGACGTTGGGGGGGGGGGCAGTACAGTTCAGAATAGGGCTTTGTCGAAGCTGGTGTCTGTCAATGCTGGGCAGTTTCTAAAAGAGTCACCGGAGCTGTCACCCCAGTTTCATCCCCCCCTTTCAAAATCTTGCTCCAATAGAAAGAAAATGGAAATGGTGTTTTTCAAAGCCGGGGGGGGGGGTTGAGGGGGGAGCTCTGTGGCGTCATGACTTCATCACCCCACTGATGATGTGACTCGTCTTCCTCATGAAGGATCTGATGGGGAAGATTCACACTTGGAGTGTTGAAAGCAGCCTTGAGACTAGCTTTCCTATTCATTTTGAAAGCAGGAAAAAGAAATTATCAGAGGGCAGAGGAAGCAATTCTGAAAGGAAAGGAAAGAAGGGATGGGGGCTAAGATCAGAAATCATGGCTATTTAATTAAATGAGGAAAGTAAACAGATGAAATAGAGTTACCCTTGTGAGTTCTTATAGGAGAAAAGGAGGCGGAGGATGGGTCCTATGATTTATTCCTGAGTCTGAGGATTTAATTCCAGTCCAAGTTTCTGAATTAAATATAGCTTTTCCCTTGCACCAACTATTCCTTCTGTCCTCACAATTGTAGGGAGGCAGATAGTGAATATGGAACCAGCTGGGATTACATCCTCAAAGTTATCATATTATGTCATCTAGCTCCTTGAAGGAATGAATGCTTTATCTGTTTTAGTGGCTGTTCATTGTGGTGAAAAACCATTATTACCTCGCCTACTTTGTGGTCCTACAACAAGAAAACACTTCATTCTTCAAAGCCACCTGCCTAGGAGGAGGTGATCACCTCCTATCTTTGGAAATTCTTAAGTAAAATTTACAACTTCTGAATTAATCCTTGTGGCTCCCCCAAAGATTTTTATAACTCATTCTTTAAGTAAAACAATCAAGCTAAACCAGGTGAGACAGGGAGGTATTGTCTGGTTCTGGGATATTTATGTTAAGAAAAGTTACTTTGCCAGAGCCAGGCATGGTGGCCCTTGACTTTAATCCCAGAACTCGGAAGGCAAGGACAGGCAGATTTCTGTGAGTTCAAGGCCAGCCTGGCCTATAGATAAAGTTCTAGTGCAGCCAGGATTACACAGGGAAACCCTGTGTCTTGAAAGAAAGGAGTCTGAGAGAGCAAGGAAGTGAGCTCATGGAAAGCCAGGAGTCTTTCCTAACATCTTGGTTCCATCAGATCGGATGCTATTACTCCTCTTCAAATTCTGATCTTTTCATCATAAGATAGATTCTTTTGTTTGTGTGTCTCAGGATGAGAACAGATAGGAGTGATTAGAGATTCCCAGGGGTCTTCAGTAACTCTGCCTGCGATTAAGTAATTATTCACAATTTCCCCAAACTGAACACAGACAGGCACCTAGTGATCCAAAGTTGCTCTGAGCTTCTCAACAGAGTAGTGGTGACCTGAAACAGAGGTGGCCCCAAAACGTAGAGTGCACGTTTTGAATCATTGTGTGGAATCAGAAAACTAATGGGGCTAGTTGGAAGTGGAAGTGAATCTTCTGAATGAAGATTGTTAATTGTTGTTGGTTTTCCACTGATCAAATACCTGAAAGTCTGCCTGAGCACACTGCTTCCATATTGTAAGTGTTAAAACTGACACCGGGTGTGGTCGCTGTGATACTCAATGTAAATCTCTTACTTAAGTCTGTCTCCACTCATCATATTATGTTAAACTAGAATAAAACAGGGCAGTGTCTTTAGCAAAGCATAGTATGTTTCTCCCCCCACTCTCAAAAAAATTTTTTTTAAGTATGTGCATTGTTCATCAAGTTAAGAAGATATACATTGCTTTGGAATTTGGGTTCAACCTAGTCTTCTAAGTGAGAGCTGAACTTCAGTCAAAGAAACCCTCACATGCCTCATATGCCCGAGTCTAGCAAAGGTCTGTGTGCTCACTGACAATGCGTCTTGGGACCTCTATCTTGCATGTCCACCAAAGATCTTCACATCCATTGTGAGCCACCCCAACCCTCAGTTCCTTGGCTGAAGATCTTTCTTGCTTTGCTGCAGTTATAATGACCAGTAATTAGCATATTTATTTTGCAAAAATTACAAATTTTAAAACTATATACATTTTTTAAAAAATTTTCTGAGCCATATGGTCTCTATCTTGACTCAACTCTGTCACAATAGTGTGATGTAGTCCAGGAACAATACCTAGAAAATGAGCAGGTTTGTATTCTAATAAAGATATTTATGAATTGGGAATGTGTGCATTCTAGATAATACCAAGGACCACAACATATTTTTATCCGTTAAGGTGCCTTTCAACCATTTAAAAAAGTAAAAGCTGTTATGAGGTTGCACACCAGTTTGCTAACTTCTGGGATAGGCTATTATTAACTTTATCTTAAATTCCCACAGCATCTCTAGCTGTGTTTTGTGTGTGTGTGTGTGTGTTAAAGCTATTCACGTACTTTCCTCCCCTATACTCTACTATCCGATAAATTCTTGAAGGGAAGAAAAACTGTCATAATAATGATGTGGATAACAAAAGTTAGCATTCATTGATTACTTTGTCAGACCCTGAGCTAAGGTTTTACATGGAAATTCTTACATGTAGGAAGTAGACATCACTATAATTATAATATATGAGTTAAGTAATGTGATTTTACAAATGAGAAAATTAGTGCTTAGGGAGGGTTCTATATTTAATGAGTGGAAGAGCTGGGCCTTGACTGTCTTAGCTGCCTGACTCTGGAGTTCAGCCCTTCTGATGGTTTTACACTCAGATGATGATTTGAGGCTTATATCCTGCGAGTACGTTATAATAAGAGGCACTGAAAGTGAGCCCCCGCGACAAGGTACAGGGCTATGGCAAAGGCCCTTTGGAGGTAAGCAAGCTTCAGAGAACTGAGAAACAAGCAACACTGAAGTCTGCCTGCCTTAGGAGAGCCTTTGCCCAGTTTTTCCTTACATCATGTACAATGGCCCCGGGACGTGTAGTAAATAAAATAGCGTAAAGCAAGGAATTACAGAGAAATAAGAGTGAATGGTGGGGAGACACACAGAAACACTGGCAGAGCCCCAGCGGAAGGAAGGGCCAGGCCTGCAAGCTAGCAGCTGCACTCCCGGGAGGGAAGAAATGAGCGACAGCTGGAGGACCCACGTGCCATAGAAAAAGACTTGCCTTTTGCCATCAGAGCTGAGCAAATTGCTTATGTGTGAAAGGTTTGTGGAACCAAGTTAAATGGTGCTAAGTCACTAGATAAAAGATCACACACCCTTTAGCTCAAGACACCCGCCTCTAGAGATGACTTCTAACAACCTCCAGCCTGGCTGAGGACAGGCAGTGAGTGGCATCCACATTAGCAAAGTGAGCTGTGACCTGGCAGCAGGACCATAAAAGGGTCCTTAAATCTCCCAGGGCTGCTGCATCTGTGCAAAGAAAAAGCAAAGAGGAAAGGCAGGCAGGCTATAGGACCAGAAAGACCAGCCCCCTCTGAACTTCTGGGAGCAGCTGGCAATGGCCACTCTCAGGGCAGACTTACCTGGCCCAGGTTTACTGCATCAGGATCTACATCTTAACAAAACTAGGCACATCGATGTGAACAGTGCTGGCCATATCAGCCACATGTGCTGCCTGTTCTGCAAAATCCACAGTTCCTTCTGAATAGCGCTCTACATGGAAAGCTGCTTTCAAGAACTGACTGTTGATTGGATTTAGAGAAATGAGGAATGAAGGAGGGGAGGAAGGAAAGAGGAGAAGAAAGAGGAGGAGGCGGAGGAGGAAGGTAGAAGAGGAGGGGAAGAAGGGGGTAGGAGGAGGGAAAGGAGGAGGGGGAGGAGAAGGGGGAAGAGGATAAGGAGGAGTGGGAGGAGGAAGAGGAGAGGAGGAGGGGAGAGGAGGAAGAGGAGGAAGAAGAGAAGAGTTGTCAGGTGTCCAGGGCTGTCTACTTGACCCTCCCAACCTGCCTGGGACCTGTGAAAGTCTTTATACTTCAGTGGATTCAGTCTGCCTATCTGATGAATCAAACGCCCCAAGCATCAGAGCTCTACCAGCAGATGATTATGTACATTTTTTTTCTGATTTTCTATTTCCCTAGAAAATGAAGCATCTGAGATTTGTAATCTGATTGCAGAATCTAGTATGGATGGGGTCTCCTCCCTGGACTTTGGCCTCTACTGTCACTGACTTTATCATAATTACATAGACTTAATTGTTTATATGCATTAACATAAACAGCAAATACGCCCCTTCCAGTAGATCACCGAGCTGAGAAGGGAAAAACCTGCTGGCAGCTATGGTCCTACACTTGGCTCCCTACAGTGGAGGGTGCCTTTACTGTATATAGTACCTATGAACTGGCAAATGAATCATTTCATTGTCAAAGAGACACTATCATCCTGTCAACGCCAGCCCATAACATGCTGATACCAGCTCTTTCCAAAGGCTGGCACTACACCATTCATTAGTCAGCAGAAACTCACAGCTTCCCCAAAGCCTCTGTGATAAGGGAGGGAAGGATTCTAAAGGAATGCCTAAGTTACCATTTAAAAAGTCACACTGTGAGTGTATGTGAAGAGTATGATCACAAGCTAGTTGGAGGAAGAAAGTCAGATTGCTAAAAATAAAGAAGATATGCAAATATATTATGTATATTATACATATACACATTATATATATGTATTATACATATACACATTATATATATGTATATTATGTATCTATACACACTGTACATACGCACACATGCACATACATACACACACACACACATACACATACACAGACACGGTGTCATCTTTCTGCACAGTGGTTTCTGTGTGATCCTGGGTCCTTTCACAGCTGCCACCCCCTAGGCAGTGACCCATGGAAGCTAGCTACCAGGCTTCTCACTATTCTTCCGTTTGTGAATGTGACGTCATGTACAGCCCGTGACACCACCCCATCCCATTGCCAGTGTCCCCGAGATTCATTCGTGTTACTGAATGAATGAACATCTCTGGTGCCAGGTGTTTCCAAGCTCAGAGGAAATCTCACCGCATCTAAATTTTGCTACATGATACGGTAATTTCACTTCTTTCCACCTGCTTCATTTACTGTCCTCCCAAGATTGAAGAGAAAAAAAAAAAAAAAAAAAAAAAAAAAGACTGTGTGCAGTTACTCGAGAAACCTTAAAAAAATGTAAATGAATACTAATAGTTCCGAAGGGTCATTGTTTTCAACTGGAGTCCCTGGTTTTGCCTTAGCTGGCTTTCTCTTTTGTAACATCCTCCATGATTCTTACTTAGTTTGCAAATGTCTGATTCTGCTGAGATAAAGAAACCCTGCAGCCCTCTGCTAGGGCCTCCCCTTGCCCAGCAGAAGGTAACAGCAGAGCGTGAGGGATGCTAATGTGCCCTTTGCAGCCTCCAAGTCAGAGGGAAAAAAATGGAGACAGGCTTCCAATTGACCTAGTTAGCTTTTCCTATTCTTTCCCACCCGCTGTGTAACCTTGACATCACCCAGGTCTCTGTGTATAAGCAGCACGAGCAAGCTGGTTGATTTAAGAAGACTAAGAAAGGAGCCCAGCCCATTGGCCCTCACTGTTCTTCTGAGAGCTCTGGGACATAGATAGGCTCAAGCTTTTGTTCTTCAAGCCAAGCCTATGCAAGAAGCAATTACCTCCCAAACAAGAATTCCCTAGCGCCCTGAGAGAGCAGTAAGACTCGAGGCTTGCGGAATTGGAGGAGGGGCTCCACCAGTTGCAGACGTGGAGTCCGCACCTCTGGGCGAACACTTGGGCTGTGCGCGTGGGGCAGTGAGCAGTCTGTGCTCCGCCCTGGCTTCCTTAGGATCTGGGGTCCCAAGCCACGCCCTCAGCCCTCCCCGCCCCCCCCCCCGCAAGCTGAGAGGTGGGGGCTCTGAAAGACAGCAAGAGAGAGAGAGAGAGAGAGGAGAGCAGGCTGAGAAACAAAGCGATGAGATCACCCGGAAGGAGCCAGTTCCATCGCGGAAGACAAAAAAATGAAGTGCAAAGTAGGGATGACCAAAGGAAACAGATGTCAAAATGTAGGGAGTAGGGCAGATCAACTAAAGCATGGAAAGGAAGCCAAAAATCAATGTGTGCAAGAGAGCGGAAACGGCAGAGAGGCCAGTCAAAACCAGCGTTGCTTAGGGAAAAAGCAAGTTAGTTTCAGCCCCCTCCTCTGCTCCCCAAAGTCTGAGGTCTTGTCAGTTCCTTATTATATACAGATTTTCAATGTCAAGGATAGGAGGGTGAGCTTCAGGGCGTCCCTGAATCCAAACCATCAGGCAGTGTGTTTAATTAATTACTCGTCTGAGTCTCCATGGAATGGCCACAGCTTTTCTAAGCTCAGTGCTGCCCACTACTTCTGTACCTCCAGAAAAGGGTCATTGTTATTAGGCTGAGTTATGGAAAAGAAAAAGAAAAAAAAAAAGATCAAAACATAAGGAACACATAAACTGTAAGTGATAGGAGTGAAGAATTTGGTGGCAACTGACTGAGAGCAGTCATCTAACCCAGATAACATCCTAAGGCACAACTTCAAAGGTAAATACAGGAAGGAAAGCCTGGTGGGAGAAAACAGGGAGGGGCTCGATGCCAGGATGGTCTGTGGGCCTTAGGGGACACTCGATAAACACTTATGGAAGTAGTGAATGAGCCCTCTAAGTGATTTGGACTCTTGTCTCTTCCTCACCAGGAACTGGCCAGTACCCTGGCTGTTCTGGGTCAGATTCAGCACTCAGTAGTAAGTGCAGGTAGCTGAAAAGTCCTTTACCTAATGCTTCTTGCTTAAGCCGGAAGATGACCATATGACACCTGTACTCTTAGGCCTAAGCAACTCTCCTCTTCTGCACTTTCAATTCAATGTGGCCCTTCTTCAGGTGCCTATTAATTTGAGTCTTCTCTCTATCCATTCTCCTCACCCAACAGTTCCTTCTACCATTTAATCAGACAGCAAGAAGGTTCCTTTGAAACTCCATTTAGCTACCCTCTCCCACAGCGTTGCTCTTGAGAATCGCATTCTGACACAAAGGTTCCAAGTAAACAGGTTTGCAACCTTCCTTCTCACTACTGTTGAACTGGCTAGCATAACACATAGCTCAGAGAGGAGGGTGTGTGTGTGTGTGTGTGTGTGTGTGTGTGTGTGTGTGTGTGTGTGTGGTTTTACACATACATCTCTTCTCCAATGAAATCAGATGTAAATAAAGGCTTCTGTCTTCCAGCCGAACATGGCTTTTGTACTCTTGAGTGCTCTGTAGCTATGATTCCCTGTATAAGATCAGACACATGAAGACCCTGTCATGATTAGAGGAAGCACTTATGGGAGCACATCTCTAACTGATGACTTATATGAATTAATGGTGGGTTAGAGGGAGAGAGAGAGAGAGAGAGAGAGATTTTCTTTGGTGATGTAGTCATTGGTATGGTACCCATGATCCTGTAAACAACCCTAATAAACCTGATTGGTATAAGTGGGGATGGTCGAGAGTGGAAGGGGAGTTAGGAGTTAGTTGGAAAGAGGAAGGAGATTAGCGAGTGTGGGAGAGAGACAAAGGAAGGGACACAGGGAAGGAAGAAGAGGCAGGGATGAGCAAGGTACATTATGCACACGTATGAAAACAATAATGGAAAGCATTACTGTGTATAACTCAGCAATGCTAATAAAAACACAATAAAATCGATTTTAAAATGGTTTCATCTCTATAACCCAGCAATGTTATTTTCTCCTGTTTCCATAAGAGAGAAAACTCTCCAGCTCCATTTTGGATGAACTTGAACTTTTACAGACAGATGAAGAAATTTTCCCTTGTGTTATTACAGTGTGGGAGGTGTTTTAAGTTTTAAGGTTAACAATTGTCTTTTCTAAGAAGCTGTTCACCATGAGGCCATTTCCACTGACATACCTTTGTTTCCTGGGAAATAGAAGACTGCATTGTTACAAGGTTCAAGTTTAAATAGATTAAATGATTTTTCTCTCAACCCGACTTCAGATTAGCAACAAAAATGCTCTTCCATCTACATCAGGGGGTTGTAACTTCCATTGTACATGTCTGCCAACTAATATGATTATATATATATATTATATATATATATATATATATATATAAAGATTCATTCACTCCACCTCGAAGTCTGCTGAGGGCAGGAGTCTGCTCAGAAGTACCCAGATGCATTTTTGATTGATTGCAGTCAGTGATCCATAGATTACACTGAGAACTGACCGCGACCTGAACCACACTTCTGTCTGAAAATATGTTCCTTGAATACATTGAAAATGGCTCTACTGATCAAGTAAGGATTTTCTACTTTACTCCGTTGTTTCCAATGGACACCCAGAAGTAGCTATTTCCACAAAATGGACAATAATCCCTACTCTAAATTCCAATTAAAAATATCACAATGCCATGTTATCTCACAGCTAGGGGCACAAGCTTACAGAGTCAGTGATAGAGCTGAGGTTCCTTAGTCCTCTTTACCTCCGAGTGCTCTCCCAGCCCCTCTGAGTTCCCAGGGCCACATTGAATGAGAAAGCTAAATTTGGGACAAAGTAGATAACTGAATTAGATCATTAGTGTCAAAGGCATGCTGTAGCCTAAGGCATTAGGCAAGTCTCAATTTATTATCCTTCCATTCTGGGCCTGAAAGATACAGATTAGCAGCCAAGCTGGTCCCTCTGCTACATTTCAATCATGGAGACTTGGTTTGGTGCTCCTGTGTGGTGACTATGGGCTCATGAAAGCTGAAGACTCCAGCCTGAAAAGAGCAGATTATGCTTTCCTGCCCCAGGAGAAAAGCTCCTGTTGCATAATTTCCTTGACTATAATATCCAATATAAATGCAAATTAACTTTCACTGTTTTATCAAATCTACTAAGTTATAGGCTGCCTATTAGTCTTCTACAAAGTTTCTGTACATAGAAAAGTACAGATAGCCCCCATCCAGGGTACATTTCACCCGTCAGGCAAATGGGGGATCCTAGGACATCATCCTGACACATTGCTTGCCATCATTTAAGAGCAAAATGAAATGTATGCAGAGTGAAGGAGGTGAGGATGCTGGTGATGTAATCTGTGGTAACAGACATTTTTTTGTTTAGACAATTGTTTTACTACCACGAGCTGAATAATGTTCCTTTGACATTCAGGATAATCTTGACTGCTCTATATTCATTGTCGACATGCATCCTGGGGAGAGCAAATTGCTACAAAGACAATAAATTCACTAGTAGGAACACTGTCATCTGATTTACTTTCTCCAAGGTGTTAGAGGTATATGACATGAGCTATGAGACTCCAGGTTTTAGGATCCCTGCCAGACCTTTCAGTGGTGTATTAAAAAAATAATAATCTCCACTTGCTCAAAGGTCCATGTGAGGCTTGAGTGGCTTCTCATCCTGCTCTCTATCCAGTGTAGAGCCTACTTCGTGCCTGAAAAGACTCTAGAAACCAAGACGGTTGCCGTCTTCTTTGAATATTGAGGTTTGTCCAACATCAGCAGAGACAGTTAAAATCTGATGAATAAAAAAAAATGCATCAAATCACTAGAATCATTTCCTAAATCTCCTCAGACTTTCCTGCTGAATGTCTCACTGGATTTTCATAGTTTTTAACTGTGGGCACATTCCAGAACCGAAGAGAATTCCAGGCAGTGTGTCGCAGCTGTGCTGCACTGTGTCCATTTCTGGAACGTGGATTTGGCATTATTTCCCCCCCACCACCGCCCCCAAGAAACCACCAGTTTGCACATCTGTTCTTTGCAGCAACAGATATAATTACAATACTGTTT
This sequence comes from Mus pahari, assembly GCF_900095145.1. NCBI lineage: Eukaryota > Metazoa > Chordata > Mammalia > Rodentia > Muridae > Mus > Mus pahari. The sequence continues at coordinate 37,147,936 of NC_034601.1, forward strand.
GTAGTCACATGACCCCGTGAAGGGGGCACTGCTTAAACATCTGTAAACATAGATAAACATCATATTGTGTTTCTTTCTCAAACCATTTGAGCAATTTCTGCTGGAGGGGAAAAAATATCTTTTGTCAGTGTTCAGCAGCGTCTCCCTTTCTGAAACCCTTTCTGGGTAAGATTGGTTTTGCCCCCAAGAAAGCAGGTTTTGTTGAAGCACTCTTGACTCAGAGACAAAGTGAGTGTTCAAGCAAAATAGAGCTTTTAAAAGCCAAGCTGTAAGAGAAGGATGGCACAGTAGTGCTGCTCTTGCCCATCATTTCTTAGGATCTTCCAGGAAAAAGCCAAGCTTTTTTCTAAAGATAGTTTATACTGCTTCAGTGTCTTTCTCCAGAGAAGAACTTTTCAGTTAAACTCATGTACTTGACTGTCCCACCTCCTGCAGCTAGTTAAATGGGCTTTTTTTTTTTATTGTTTGGTGTGTGTGTGTGTGTGTGTGTGTGTGTGTGTGTGTGTGTGTGTGTAGAGAAAGACTTGTTTAATATCCTAATGAAAATGAACACACTAGCCAATACTTGAATTACTTAATACTTCAAGCAGCAATGAATTCTGCTTAACACACATTTTGCTAAGTTAAAATGAATACAATGAATGGGTGAGATTATGTAAGATTATATACCAAGACAGAACACTTACGGCCTATGGAATTCACTAGAGTGAGTTTTCTAGCCTCAACTGAAGAAGGACATATCAGTACAGTCATGCCTAAGGGCCTATACATAGTAGATTTGGTGTGAGGAGAATAAAAATAGAGAAGATAGTCACTATTTCTTCTCTAATGGTTCTTCACATATTTTAGAAAACATTTTCTGTCACTCATTTTTAAAAGTTCAAAGACTATTTAAAAGCCAGTATTGTTTTTTTTTTCCCATGGGGAAACTCATTAAACACAAACAAAACAAAAGTAATACTTTTGCCCAGATAGCAATATTTTCATGTGGATGAAGTTACCCAGAATCTGGGGTTAATACAGAGCAGGAACTTCAAAGATTGTAAAGCCTAAATTACAACCAAGATTAGGAACAAGGCGAGGAATCTCTGAATAAGAAGTTTGAGTGAGACAAAGTCCTTCCCAGCCCTTTTAGTGCTGAGAACCTGAAAAGACAGGCCAGGTAGAGACAAGCATTGGAGAGCCAGAGGTTACATTTAGTGAACCAATGATAGCAAATACAATGTGGGAACAGAAGCCAGTCCTCAATTTTTTCTAGCCTTCTTTAAGATGTAAAAGCTGTTTTGCATTTTGTTTAAAAAGCCAAATGTAAGAAAAATGGATGTTCCCTGGTGTTTAGTGTTCTCCCAGATGAGGTATAAAAATCCTGTCACAGATTTTTAGCTCAGCCTACTGCAAATATAGCTAATCTGGCAAGACCCTTCAATTTACCTTGTGGTTTATTTAGCTGGTAACTGTCTCTTTGAAAGATGTTGAAGAGCCAAACACAGGACAAATCTAGAGAAAGTTACATATGGACTTCTATCAACAGAAAGTTGGAAAATTGTCCCTATCAACTTACTAGATACCATTTTATCTCAAGATGGTAGTCCACACCAATATTAAATCTTTGTATCTACTAACTTCTCATGACAGGTCAATGTTTTCAAAACTTACCAAAAGGAGAGAGATAATGGCAAACTATTAGTAACTTAGTTGAAATGACTCTTTTTAAAAGTCAATTCCTGAACAGTAGATTTGAGTTTGGAAAAGAGAGATGTAGAAATGGATTCAACATAGACATTATTTAAGAAAGACACAAATAAAATGAAAGTGACTGACATAAGCAGCAGCCCTCAGAATTAAGTATGGGGCACACTTAGTATAAATATGTGATTAAGAGCTTTCATAGAATCTTCACTGAAGCTGGACCAAATGAAGGAAGGGGATTCAAAGGAAAAGATGAGGTTTGGAGAAAGGTGGCAGATTCTGAGAGGCTACAGAGAGAATGGGACTTCAGATGTCTACCTGTTGGAAGTTCTTAACAGACTGAGAGGTAATTCATTGGAAAAGCATGTGCATCATGTATGTCCTCCATCAGTATTGAGGTTCTGGCTTTGGTTAAGGATGAACACTAATGATTTCTCAGATATGATGGACCTAACATAGAACACATGCCAGTGCATACCCAAAGGAGTTCTGGTCTTTTCCTTGGCAATAAACTCAGTGAAGGACCCACTGTGACACATGTGAAGAGGAAAGTAACCCCAGTCTGAGGGCCACAGATCTTCCTGATATGTTCCAACATTGGTCAAAACTTTCAAATGGCTCCACCTCCCACCAAAATCTACTCCTGGATTTTTGCTACATGAGAGTCTTGTAAAGAACATATGAAAGAATTCTGTTCTACAAAAGTCACTTCTAAAGGCTTCTCCAGAGGATGTCACCTCAAGTCACCCATAAAATACATGGGGACATGCTGCTTAACACACTCATACTCAGTAAGTTCTCTTGAAGGTTTTGTTTCCCTATTTGATGCTGAACACACTCCTGAAAGTTCATCACTGTAAAACTAGTGAGGCTCAGACTTATGATGAGATCCCAAAATACACGCCAATCAGAGATTCTCTCAGGCCTATTTTTTATTTCAAGATTATCTCATCTCTTCACAAGAAACTCTCCAGAAATCTAAGTATTCTAACTTATCACTTTGATGTGTTAGGTTAGAATAGGAAGTCAGGTTTGCTACACTGACTTCCTTCCTCAGTCTTTCAGGGTTCCCTCTCTACTCCTCTCTTCTCTAATACACAATAGTCCCTGGCTTGAAAAATAGCATCCTTGTGTGGATTCTGCATAACATACCTTATCATTTAAACCATGATTGCCCATGAATGATAATTCTAGTTAATAAACACACACACACACACACACACACACACAGAGGGGGGGGGCAGAGTCAGGCAGGCAGACAGACAGACAGACAGATGGACAGACAGAAAAAGAGGCAGATACAGAGAAGGAGAATTTCTCAGAATACTGTAAACAAAACATTTGAAGTGCCTTGTGCAATATTAAGGTTACCCTGAATCTATCAGTGGCAGGAATATACCATCTCCTGGATATTCGCTTAAGATAACTCAGATACATTCTAGCTTGGATGAAGTTGCTGTTGGGCCAACTATATAAGTCTCCTATTTCCAACACAGATCATAAACATCTACCTCTTTTTGCTGTCTCCCAAGACCATCTTTCTATCTGTAAGTCTCCAATAAATTATACTCTGTGTGTGCATTTCTGGATCTATTTGCCTCTTTCTGAAGTCTCTTGGCAAAGGGGACTGGTTTTTATATACTCAGTAAGTTTGAAGCAAAACTCTTACTATAATCTCACTCATCTGCCTCCATCCATCTGTGATAGGAATGTATCTCCCCAAAATTCATGTTGAAATTGAATCCCCTATAGAGTACTAATGGATGGGAGCCATTAGGAGATAATCAAGTCTTGAGGCTTCAGCCTTCAGGAATGGGATTAGCATTTTTGTATTAAAATTTTTTGAATGAATTTATTCTTCTTTGTCCTTCACCATGTGAGAACACAACAGCATGCTGACAGAAAAGCATACAGTCCTCACTAGACTCATGATTCCCTGGTGTCTTGATTTTAGGATTCCCAGATGCCCAAACAGTGAGAAATAAATATCTACTGTACATCAGTCATTCGGTCTGCAGTACGTTGTGAGGACTGCAGCTGAATGAACAGCAAGTTTCCCCGTGTCCTGTCCATGTGCATGCATTTCTTCTGAATCTGCCCTTCCTCCTCACCATGGACCGCATTGTCCACTCAGGAGTTACCAAGGTTCCCTTACTTTGTAGCCAGCGGCACGTGGCCTGTTCTCCACCCTCAGCTTTCTCGGTCACCTTGGTTCAAGTGCTAATCATTATCAGGAGCAGATTTCTCCTCAGTGCCATCTCTGATTCCACAAGGTCAGTTCTTTTATTGACTCCTCTTTTTGTTTCTTTCAATAAAGTATTTCTTCCATTAATTGGGACAGCAAGTAAGTCTTCCTCTGATTGTTGGTAGGACTCTGTCAACTGGAGTTAGGAAATCTCTCAGTCACTCTTGGAGTCATTTGCACCTGTCATCCCTGCCTCCATCTTAGATTCTCCAAGTGAACAATTCTTTTGAAGTTTCCACTTATGTGGAGCATACTGGAAATATTGGGTTTGGTTTTGTTGTCATTGTTTTTTTTTGTTTGTTTAAGTATTCTTTATTGAATCAGCTTTTCCTTTCAAGTTTATTCGTTCTACCAAAAATTCTTCCATTCTATAGATCTAAACTAGAAATTATGGTAATTTTCTATCTCTCACAGAAGAAATTAGGAGAATTGTCTTGACTCAAATGTTCAATGGGCTTAAAGAGGTAAAGCTAGAGAGTGCCCAAAGCAAGAGAGCAACCAGCCACGTCTAGGTGATTCCCAGTCGCAGAGGCTGGCACAGAATCCTCAGGGGAGCACGGTGAAGGAGTGGGAGAAACAAGGAGGGTTAGGGTGAAGAAATAGTGGCTTAAAATCCAAGAAAGGCAAGGCCAGCGTGGTCTACAGGGTGAGTTCCAGGACAGCCAGGGCTATACAGAGAAACCCTGTCCTGAAAAACCAAGAAAAAAAAAAATCCAAGAAAGGAAAGTACAGGGAGGCATAACTAATACCAGAACTTTGTAAAGGCTATCTCAAAGCCTACCATTGCAGGAGCTTTTCTCTGAGTCTCTCTCTCTCTCTCTCTCTCTCTCTCTCTCTCTCTGTGTGTGTGTGTGTGTGTGTGTGTGTGTGTGTGTGTGTGTGTGTGTGTGTGATACATGCATTATAAAGAGTTTAAGTGGAGTTACCCTATAATGAGATAGTAGACTACATTTTTTTTAAAAGGTCAATACCAGGAATGAGTCTCCTCTTTTGGAGTTGTTGGCCAGTGAGATCTCATAGCTGTCTGCCCCTACCACCACCACCACTTTATAAGCTATTGCCTTTGCTCTTATCTCCCTGGTGGAACCTAAAAGTAATACCCAATTGCCGAACATACTACATCCTTGAGTCAAAGGACATGGGGAAATCAGGCTGGAAGCGTCATCCCTCCTGGCTAGTTTTCATAAGCCATGGTACGTGGTGGTACGTGATACAGTACATGTACATGATGATACATGATGGTAAAAGGTTATCATTAATCTTACCCAGCTGTGAACCCTGTGAACTCCAACAATGACCAGCCCATGAAGGGAGGCTTTCTTGTACAGCTGTGGCAGCCATGTGGCAGCAGTAATAAATGACTTTCTGATTAGATTTAAGACCCCCTCTGTGAGATAAAACGCATACCTGGCACCTGAGGCTAGACAGGATGGGGGCCCAAGGGAAGATCTACGATTACTCTGTTTAATGGGCACAGTATTAAACCGACTCCTAGCCACTTATGGTTAGATACATACATAAGTGCATCTCTCACTGTACATTAGAGAAGCTTGTTTTTCAGTAGACAGCAATTAATATAGATAATCACAGTTGGTCAAGATACAGAGAGTAAGAGACTTTGAAGTATTCAACCCCAACTGGGACATCAATAGCTCATACCCCTTCTCCCCAGGCTCAGGGATTATTGTGGAAAAGTATATGGAAAGATTGTAAGGGCCAGAGGCAAAGGCTAACCTCAAGAAAATGGTGACTGCTAGACACAACAGGGCAACTGAATACATGAGCTCCCAGTGGCTCTGACAGCATGCATAAAACCTGTGCAAATTCAAGCCAGACAAAAATCTCAGCATGGATACGGGAAGCAGGCATGAAGTCCTACTCATACCCAAGGAGCTAAGGAAAAGGGCGATGGCTACTGGGATTGAAAAGTTGAGTTTTCTTTAAGGGTATGACCCCCGAGGCGGCTACCACATTCCAGCAGTTGGTTACGCACCCAGCAGAATACTGCTAGCACAAATTGGATTTTATAGGTTTCAGTAAAGAGGATACAAAGGGAGGTTGGGAGGGAAGAGAGAACGGATGTGAACAGGGTTGAGGGATGAGATTAACGTGGTAATGTGATCAGCATATGTTGTATCAAAAGTTCAAGAACTAACAGAAAAAATATGAAAGAAGCTGAAAGCCAGATCTTCAAAAGGCTGCATGATAATCGCTTAAAGTGAGGAAAGCTATAGTTCCTGTCCATTGTATCATCTGGTCGGGCAGGTCAAAGGTCACAGACTACACATGTTAGCACAGACTTTACTCTGCCTGAGCACTGAAAATGGCTCATTTTCCCCCAAAGTTCCCCAGCTAGACTTACATTTAGATTTCAACTTTGAAAACTGTAGTTGAAGGTGTAATTTCCTCAGATATGTCTGTTTTTTAAAATAAACTCTGAACATGGCTTCCCGCACTTCAGTGCAATCTGGCATGCACAAGCTACCTCAAATGCTTCTTATGACAGCCCTTTAGCTGAAAGCACAGATTTCTTCCTATATAGTATGAAGTGCTTGTGGGGAGGTCACATCCTGCACAGGCATTTTCTATGGTCTAGTCCTCACTGCCCGACCCTCTTCACAGTGGGCAGCATGGTCCCCTCAGAGCTCTGGGGGAGTACAGCCTTGCTGCCACCTCATACACATCTCTGCTTCCTGAGCACCCTCCTGGCTCCCTTCTCTTTAGAACTCCTAGGCATCCTTAGCTCCTCCTAGGGACGAATCCTCACTGGGTTCTCACCATGCTGCTCTTCTTAAAATGTAAACTTCTCAAATTTTGAGTTAGACAGTTGTAAAGTAGGAATTGAAAAAGGAGGGATAGTAAGGGGGTCTTTGAACATTCACCAGCTCCAAGTTAGTCATTCAAAAAGCAACTGCATAAGGAATTCAAGGTATCTAGCAGTCTCCTAATGTTACAATCTGTGACTCTACAGGAGCCTTGCTTTAAACACACTTCACTGTACATTGTATCACACTATGCACTGACTAAAGCACCTAACCAAAAATTACTAGAGTTGTTGGATATTACAAATTACAAGGTTTTTAATATATATACATGTATGTATACATATATACATACATATATCCTATTAGCTTTACATTTATATGTAATATAATATAAATATTATATTATATAATAATGTAAATATTATATTTATATAATATAATATAATGAATATAAACATGTTATATATGTTTTATATATAAAACACACATATATACATATATAGGTATATGTGTATATATATAAAATTCCCTGCTCTTACAGAATACATGGATTTAATTACAGAAAACAAAGTTATGTCATTTTTCTACTGTCCTATACTCCTCATCATAAAAGTATTGAATTGGTGTCTTTGGGGGTTGTATTATTTTAGAATACTTGACTTCAAACACTGCTATTTGCCTTGTTGACTTGAGTTTCATACAACTGATTCAATGAGTTTGGGCTTGGAATTGAGGCAGAATTTCAAACAATCCCTGAAATGAGCTGTGCCACCCTTCTTTGTTGTATGGCTGTGAACTGGCATTTTCAACATTGGCAATTCTAAAACTGATCATCACTGAAAATCTTCAAAATATTGACCATCACTGAAAAGCTCTGAACACACTTTGTGTCCTAAAGTATTGAGTAATCACCCAAGATTCAACTATTGATAAAAAATAAATGAGCATAAAGAGTCATCTTATTAGTAGAAAATTTTGCTTTGTCCTTAATAAGTGATAAAGTAATATGCATAATAATATTTAAATGTATTTGTAGTTTGCTTTCAGTAAAGGCTTCATTTGTATACTCATTTTACATACTCATATACTGGGGTCATGTAGAAATTTCCTAGATGAAAAGGATCATGACTGGAACATAATGTTACAAAGTTTTGCTTTAGTAAACAACCTTGTTTTGGTATTTTCTCAACTGTCCCTCTCAGTTTGTACACATTACTAAGTATCAGCCCTTCTCTCTTAAGTCTGTGCTGCTCTAACAAAAATAACAGAAACTGAATAGCTTACGAACAACAGAATTTTGTGTCTGAGTTCTGGAGACTGGGATGTCCAGGGTCATAGAGCTGGCAGATGTAGTGTTTGGAGATTTGCTTTCTGGCTCATAAACAGTACTTGATCATCACATCAGGGGTTACAATATCAACATGTGAGGCTTAGGGTGCATCATGGTCATTCATAGGGCAGCATTTTCCACCCATGGTAATGGAGATTTTAACCCACTTCCCCATCAACATACACTCCAAGGCATCTAATAGACTCTGACTCATGGTTGTGTATGTGTAAAACAGGGTAAGAAGGTTTCTGATGTATCACCATATGGCACCAACTTGCAAAGGAGTCTCAACTGAGAAACCTCTCATATTAGGGATTAACACTAGCTATGGTTTGTCTGTAAGACATGGCTGCCTGCTAACTTGAGCCCTGAAGATATTTCTGAAGGTTATGTTTAGTGTAGAATACTGGAAGGCTTCCTTTTTCTTTGGCCACCTGTAACGACCATCCCGGTTCTTCCTACACAACGGATACATTTTGAAGCTAAAGGGTTATAATCTTGAGGTCTTTAGATTCAAACCTCTGAGCAAATAGTTTACCTTCATTAAGCCTTATTGAACCCTAAGAAAAACATGAAGGAGGATGAGAAGGAGGATGAGGGAAGAGGACGGATAGAGAACTGTAGTAACTAGTTGGATAAGCACGACAAAGCTAGGAAGCAACAGCTTGGGAAGTTTCCACTGTGCACACACAGTTGACACAAGCAGGGCTGCCTGCAGGAAAAATCTTTATAGGTCACAAACAATGGACAGATTGGTGGCCGAGGCCAGACAATCTGTTTATCCAAGGCTGACTTAGCCTTGGCACCAAGTCTCTGGTTCCTGCCAGTGCTAGAATAACAGGGGACTCTTAGGTCATGTTTTAAGAATTATTCTATAAGAAGGTATAATCCAAAGAGCTTTTGTGATGGTGTATTTAAAAGTCTGAAAATTAATATTTCTTTTTATCAATCATTATTAAATCAAACTTCTGATTAATGAAAATTAACCATTATAGTACACCTTAGATATGAATCTCTTAAGCCTCTCAATTCCAGAGTTTTCAATTTTGTGTGCATTATATTTTCTATTTTGTGAGATTTCATAATGCCTTAAGTCTTTCTAAGGTCAATACTGAGAAGCTTCAAGAAATATCTTCCTTGAGATATTTAAAAGTGTTGTCCATGTGGAGAATTTCATTTTGACACTTCAGCTTCACTTTAAAGCTTGGTTATTTCTATACAAATAAAGCTAGAGGAAGTTATTGAGGCTTTTTAAAAATACTAACCAGGGGTAAACATTCTGAGATACATGGAGAGGCTTTGGGATGTTATTTGTGGCATATATTACATATATTATTTATATATTAATTATATTAATATTAATAATTATACCACATATATTATAAACATATGACTTATTAATTCCATCTCTTCAATAGCTCAGAAAGCATCCAAGGATGATGAAATTTGAGAAATAAAAACAAGCATTTGTAACCCCAGCTTTGGAGAGGTAGAGACTACAGAATTTGTATGTTTGATGCTTTCCCGGGTTACACAGGCTAGCCTGCACTGCACAGCAAACCCTATCTCAAACAGCAAAACTACTGCCACTACTGTTACAACAGCAGCAGTAGCAGTTAAGTGTAGTAGTAGCATGTGCTATCAGACACTGTTCTGATCTCTTTTACTGTTCGGATAGAATGGCTTTAGTCAACAATCTTCATACTAGGTGCTTAAATACTTCCTGATGAATAAATGAATGATTCACAGATAACATAAATTTAAAATCTTTTCTAACTTAGAAATCGATGGAGCGATTAATACATTGGGATATATTGGGGCTAACCATACATATACTTTAAATTTATTTTTGTCTCTGGGCAAAGATAAGAGATTAAATAGCTTCTGTATTCTTCCTGCCACATTAGGCACTGTGAGCTGGACTAAGACATGCTGAACACACCCCACATTAGCAGAGCCACTACCTGACTTCCATTTCAAATGAAAGGCTTGGTAGAGGTGGGGCTTTGAGCAGGTCAGGGTAGTGAGTGATGTGAGCTCATCATTATTGCAGCCACAGGAACTGTACCTGCCATTGATCCAGTCCTACACATTTTCCTTCAGGTCTTCTACATCACTCCAAGTGCTTTAAAATGTCCTACATGGGTCACTTTAAAAAAGTATCCCCATCCATAAGTCATAGATGCTAAGAAGTTTGTAAAGTTCTCACAGCAACCACAAAGACTAGCTAGAATCATATATAATACAGGCAGTAATCACAAGGATTTTTCTTTTTGCTTTGAAATATAAACCCTTTCTAGAAGATCTGGCTTGGTTTATTTTGAGTGTGTGTTGCCATGTTAACTTTTTGAATATTAAGCCAGAATGCAAAGAAGACACAGGTAGATGCTTTATCTTAGTGCTAAGGATGTCTCATGGTGTCCGACTTACTGTTTCAGGGTTTTTAACCTTCCTCATCCAGAGTCTGACCTCCTCCTACCTTTATCATTTATCACCCTGATAGTCCTGCCCAAAGACTATCGGGAAAAATGCAATAATCAGTCAAAGCCATATGATGCCAGTGGCAAAAGCAAGCAGCTCCCCAGCAGGGCCTGCAATAAATAAATAAATAATACAGTCACATTTGACAATTTAATGAGTATGAATTTATCACAGCAGGAAAATCCTCCCCAAATATTTAAACAATTAAGATGTAAAAGAAGAAATAAATAAGCATTTTATAGGCAGAACCGATTTTTTTTTTCCAATCCTCTTTGGAGATTCAGTCTATCATATATCTTACACTGACTGTTCGACTGAAAGAAACATCTGAAATGCTGTTGGTCATGCTGAAGGGACAGAAATTAGGAATGGCAGAGGGAGAGGTGGAGTAGATTCTCTAGCAGTTGCATTTCTTAGCTTCTTCTTACATCTCAGTAGAATTTAAATGCATGCATTTCAGCATTAAATGCATATTTCTTAAATATCTCAAATATGGCAGGCACTGTAGTAGGTTCCAGCTTATGTACATCATTCTCAGAGTCACAGAAGCTGCATGCAGTTCACACAGTTCTTTAATGGGTGAGAAGAATATAGATCACTATCTAGAATAGGAACCATTGCTGGAGTTAAAGATGAAAGTGTATGAAAGGGAACAGATGAAGGTTGTGTGTTGTGTGCGATTTCATATAAAGTGATGGGAGGTTTCTTTGATGAGATTGAACAGCTGAGATGTTCAAGGACTTAAGGGAACCAATTACAAGTATATCTTGTGAACAAGCCTTTCAAATAGAGGGAGCACTCAGAATCAAAACACCAACCCTATCAAAATTAACCAGATAAAAATGACTATTACTTCAGGCCTGATTTCTGGACAGTGTTGTATCCATGAGATTCTTATGCAGACAACAGAACCTGGCTTGTGTTAAGATAAGGCTTGAGTTCATGCCATTGATGGGAAGGCCAGAGGCATAGATTCAAAATATGCAGGGATGGAGGAAATGTGGTCTGGGGGAACATAATCAAGGAGAGACCAGCTGGATAGGATGTGGGTCTATCAGGAGCACAACCACAGGACTTGCATGACATAATCACCGAGGATAACTTGGAGTTGGCATTGCCTCTCTGTATAACTGAGTGAAGGCTCAAAGTGGGTAATCTAGTCCTGCCCATGTCCAACTCTCAAGGAGTAGACACCTTCTCTGAGCTAAGCAAGGCAGCCTCTGTCTTTCTTCATGTTGGCCACACCTGTACAATATGATAATTATTCCTCTGATTTCCAGACTCCAACAGTTAATACATTTACTCCTAAGGAGTGTTGAGACCCAAGAATGTACAGAATTTAACTAAGCAACATTGATATCGCTTTCCTTTGGAAGCAATTATGTGTCCACTGAATTCCACGCAACATGTATATGTACATATACACGTATATACAATCCTCAGTGCAGAAACTAGCTGTATGAGAAACTCTACAAAAAGATATGCAGATATGTGACTCTTTGATTATAGATCAGTAGTAACATCAACAAGAATAAGCAATAGCTAAAAATAAGTGCGTGTTACACGCCAGTTATAGGTGTGTGTGTGTGTGTGTGTGTGTGTGTGTGTGTGTGTGTGTGTGAATTCATTTAATCATTAAAGACTTTGGGGATTGTACTCTTTAAATCTTTAGACCTACTAATATCATTTTGCTTACAAAATTCACTCCCCAAACCTCCAAAGCTGATTGGACAAATTAATAATTCATGGTGAACAAATAAAATATATTTTATGCTATTTGAGGAAAATATTAACTTCAGAAAATAAATTCATATATATATATATATATATATATATATATATATATATATATATATATATATATGACTAATATAGAAATAATAGCCAAAAGGCAAAAAGCAACAAAATAGTTTGTGGCCAACATTTGTAAAGGAACCATGTTCACTATTGGGCCACATAACTCTGATATAAGTTTTAAGACTGCACAGATATGGGCATCCGAAGACCTGTCACATGATTTTATTCTATCTCCATCAAAGGAACTGATGCAGGAAACAATTCTAGTTTGGCCTAAGATGAAAGACTGTAAGCACTGAACATCTCAACGTGGAAGCCCCATGGAAGATTGCTCACACATCAGTGCTGCAAACCCTCCATTCTCTTGGCTTCATCAAGGGCTTCAGGATGGAGTTGATTAAATACATTACTGGACCACCAAACTTTGCTTTATCCGAAGCAGTATACTTATGTGTTTGGGGTTTGATCAATATTTCTTGTAAGTCAAAAGTATACTTGGCTAGAAAGTAATTTCAAATAACCACTAATCCACAAGCGCTTTTGTGTTCTATGAACGAACGGCAGTAATTAACACTAGCTATACAAATATTGAGGATGATGATTTATCTTTAAAAGATTTAGTACAACATTAGTAACTGGTTTTTAAGAGTAGACCTAGTATGTGCTTGCATCATTCAATGTCCTGTATAGTCTAAAGGATGGAAACTTAGGAATAAGACTTGAGATATTTCTAAAGAAACAATAATTATGTTACATATAAAAATACCAATGCTAGAAACTAGGAAATGGCTCAGCAAGTAAAGTTCTTGCTATATAAGCATGAGAGCTGAGTTCAGATCCCTGGCATCTGTGTAAAGTCTGGTCATGATAGTGTAGGTGCTTGAAAGCCTGATATGTGAAGAGGAACAAGAGAAGTCACAGGGCTTGCCTGCCAAAGTGAGTTCTAAGTTTAGTGATAAACACTATGGGTCTTGTAAAAAGAGAAAGGTTTCAATGGGAGAGATAGAGGAAGAGGGAGAGTAATGGAGGTGAAAATGACCAGAATTCATTTTTTACATACAGGAATTTGTCAACGAATACAAAAACTAATGATAACTTAAAAATGAGGGGGAATGCAATTTTAAAAGACACCAGACATCGACTGCTATCCTCCACATGCATGTGCACATACATGCACAGACACATACAGAGACACGTGCACACAAATGTGTACACACACACACACACATAAAGGATAGTAGTATATGTGTGCGTGTGCTCTATATGTTTTGTAATGTATGATTGGTGTAGAAAAAGACAAAAGAACATAAGAAGAAATTGCTATGGAGGTCACTATAGAGAATACATGTGCAGAAAGAAGCAGGGAGTTTGAAAGGTTTGGAAGTGATTTTGTAAAATGGGTGATATTTCAGTAGAATGTTTGGAAGCAAAATCTTGTTACACAGAGTGGAGACAAAACTATTTCAGGTCATGAAACTGTATCAGTTTTAACATTAGGAGGTAGTACCATCTTATTTGAAGAAAGGTGGATAGATATGACTGTCATTTCCTAGTCTGATTTCCTTAGACACAGACCTGCAGAAATGCCACTGGAGTCCTGGGAAACTCCCCTCTGAGTTCAACAGAATGCATCCTAAGTGTGGTTTAATTGAAATAAATGATTTATTGGTCATTCCTTGGACAATGCATGACCATTGGTAACTAAGTGTGCACTTACTGTGGCCTGAGCCTGTGGTATGTCAATAAACATAAGCATCAACTAAGAAATCCAAAGCCCTGATTTAGAAGTAATTATATATTCCTTTCTAGGGTTCTGTTGTGAAAATTACCTAAAGACATAATCTGTGAAGACTGGAAGCAGATGCATGTGGGGTTGATAACTCAAGTGGAAAAACAAACAAACAAACAAACAAACAAACATTTTTTTTATTCTGTAAATGGTGCTTTGTGGTTGTATCTCTTAGTATCTTGACTTAGTTTTACAAGACATCATCAAATAAATTCCAACAACAATGAATGCCGTCCTAATCTACTTTCTCAGCAACCCAAACTACTCATACATCTTCTCCACTTCCCACACAACTACCAAAATAAAAAATGTACAACTGAGAAAGGTGACTCACAGCTTTTTCGGCTTAAATCAGCTTCATCTTGCTTTTCTTGTAATCATTTGCTCTCTGAACAGGAAAATGATATTATTGTGGTCCTTGCCAAATTTGACTTTCATGTGCAATATATTCCAAAAGTAGTTAGTTTAGAGCTTCTTATTTTTATAGTTATTGGTTTAAAATTTACACTATCATTTTCTGGGGAATAAGTCTTAAGAAATACTAGCTTCCCATGTAGATCAAAGAAAAAGAAGAAAAGAATGTTCTCTATGTCAGTTAGCTTTTTTAGTTAAAAAATGACCTAGTTTCTTTTTTGTTTTGTTTTGTTTTTTCGAGACAGGGTTTCTCTGTATAACTCAGAAATCTGCCTGCCTCTGCCTCCTGAGTGCTGGGATTAAAGACATGTACCACAATGCCCAGATAAAGACAGCATTTTCCTTTTTATTTTTATTTTTTGAGTTTTTTAAGACAGGGTTTCTCTATGTATCCCTGGCTGTCCTGGACCTCACTCTGTGGACCAGGCTGGCCTCGAACTCAGAAATCCACCTGCCTCTGCCTCCCAAGCACTGGGATTAAAGGTGTGAGCCACCACTGCCTATGACCTAGTTTCTTAATGTTCATGAGCCATTCATCTTCCTTTGTGATTCTCAGAACTGTGTTTACAAAAGAAAAGGGGATATTCCTCCTCATCAGAGTTCCATGAAACTCAGTCCCACTTCCCAGAAATCTTTTCTCTGTGTGTAAGAGGTTTTGAATATTGGAAAGTCATCAACTCCCTGGCCATTGGTGTGTCCATCCTTCCCCACCCTTCTCCAGTGAAATCTATTAGTATACTCACTTCTATTACTGAGTCTGGGAATGAATACAACAGCATCAGAGAGATGCCTATAGACAGATTATATATATATAATATATATGTATATATATTATATATATAATATATATTTATTATATGACCTATAGTTGTACATATAACCCATAGGTCATATAATGAATATCTAATTGAATAAGGAACCTGAAGTAACAGTATAAAACCTAACAGTTTCAGATGCTATGAATGTGTAAAGTGTTCAGAACTTGGTTTAAGAGACAGAATTATTGACGGAGAAAGCAACCTCTTACATTTTAAAGTGACTACGCATCTGTAATAAGATAGTAGTTGGTAGTGTCAGTATTGCCATATTTCTGATCATAATAAAAAACACCCTTCAACAAAATGGTGATTGTTATTTGTTGAGGCAGCCAGCTGGTCCTACTTGGGTGAAATCCAGGACTGTGTGGTGTTAGCTCTGTGTGAGATATCTATTAGGTGCCCTATTATGGACTGTGCCAGAATTTGGCAGTTTCTGTGATTGATCAATGGGAGTTTGGCAACCTTTGTCTTAGTCCTAACCAAACTTTGCCATCCCATGGGCCTCATTAAACACTAATATTTCTTCATTTGTTTGGGCTGTTTACTCATCTTCTATTTAATGGTGCCCTACCAGTCACATGGTATACATGGTCAGTAAATGAGGCAAGACTCCTACTCTAGCGGAATTTCTATTTAGAAAAAGATGGTGGTGGGTATGCATATAATACCCTGGGTTGGATGTTAAAGTACAACACAGGAAACACAGAGAGGATAACCACACTTAAGTAACTGGAATTGCATCATGTAAATAAGGAGTGGAAGGCAGGCTCTAATCAGAAAAAAAAAAAGTGTGTTTAGGAAGGAAGAAAGAGTTGATAAAATGATGGACATCATTGTTTGAGACCACAGAATTGCGGTATAGTCTGTGATATAAATGAGATGACTTGGAAGTATGAACGGTAATTAAAAACAAGAAAGTTAACAAATCTTTCTTCTGAATCAGACTTCGAGCAGTCTTAAAAAACAGAAGAAATATGTTGTTTCCAAAATAACTCAGGCACTGCTCAGAGGAGAATAACTCTTTCAGTAAAGAGTGGAAAGAGAATTCTTGGCCTGGGGATCAACATATGCAAAGTGCTTGGAAAGAAGCCACTCTTGATGTGTCTTATAAATTAAAAGGAAGTCAAAAGATTCAGTGACCAAGAGGAGAATGAATCTAAGAAACCAGAGAAATAAAGGCCTGGGTAGGAAGCAGTTTAAAGGGCCTCAGTAATTATGCATTTGGTTTGATTGTAGGGACAGAGAAAACATGTCAGAGACACACATTTTGAAAGGCACTTTTAAGATATAACTCTGGCTTCTGAAAGAAGAATGAGAATTCTATTGAGAATTGAAGAAGGGAAACTAAAAGGGAGGCTATTTTTTTTTAGTTTCTACTATCAATGACTGCAGTAGAGATGACCAGAAAAAGACAGGGTGAATGAAAACAGCTTGGGGTAGGAAAGGGAGTAAAGGAGGGCAGAATTTTATCTATCTGTCTGTTTGTCTGTCTGTTCATTCATTCATTCATTAATTTATTTACTGCTGTTTTCATAGAAACTAGTAATATTCACAAGCATCTGATAATTGGAGAGACTAGACTGTCCAATTTATTAATTACCTGACTAGATGAGAAAACGGTTTAATTAAGGTATCAAGGCTTACTTCCAAGGGACAGTTAATAAGCAAACCTCTAGAAAGTAACCTCTAGAGAGCCTGAGAATTCTCCAGGCTGAAGCTCACAGATCCACATGAGAGGTGTGGCCACGGATGAGATCACTCATGGGCCCTGCATTATGTCATAATAATGACAAAAACCTTAGTAACAACAATTGTTTTACAGATTGATAGAAAAAAGAGCAAGAAGAAACCACAGAGAAGTTGGATAGAGGATGTGAAAAAAAAAAAAAAAAACAGAGGAAAATTCCACCAGAAATGTACATCATGGAGGCCAAGAAAATAGATTCCAGAGGGAGGCATTGTTCATAATTTTGAACATTCTAAAGTGGTCAGATAACATAGCCCTGTTTGTCTTCCAGAGGCTCTGCTGGAACATCTGTCTTGCACATCTAATACAGAGTTCACCACAGATTATATATCAATCAACATTGCAATCAATGTGTTCTGAGCCAGATGATGCACTTAGATATCTTAACTTCAGAGTTTGTAAGTCAGTTATGGGAGTCATGTACAAATAAAGACACCGGATAATCATGGAAAACTGCCTGGCGAGTGGCTAGGATGAGTCCACACACTGCAGGAGATCTAGGGATGGGGCTGGTGTGGGAAGGCCTTGGAGGACCAGGGAAGTAAGTGAAATCATCACAAGTGGAGAAACTCCCCACTCATAGGAAGGTAGTAAGAGATTTAACCATGAAAGGAGGCTTTCCAAGCAGTGAGAACGAAAATGAGAAGAAGCAAAGAACAGTTAGTGCTTAAGTTCATACCAAGTGTAGTGAGACAGTGTCCAAGGAAAGTTTAAGTCTTTCTATAGAATATTTGCTGCATATTCTGAAATAAAGACAAATTAAAGGAAGAAAACATTTTTTAATATCTGTAAATCTCATGCAATAGAAACTTGACTTTTTTACTGGTTCACCTTTTATTACTTTATATAGATTCATATATCTATCTCCTCTCTCTCCTCCTCTCTCTGTTTCTCTCTCTCTCTCTCTCTCTCTCTCTCTCTCTCTCTCTCTCTCTCT
>NC_034601.1:37166032-37180933 GCF_900095145.1 Mus pahari
ACACACACACACACACACACACACACACACACACATCTTATTACACATAGAGTCAGGTTCCAATGTTACTAAACTGCTCATTTAGGAAAAACTCTAAGTTTCATGGCAAAAAACTCTAAGTTACTGACTGTTCTTAATAAGATAACAAAATGATCATTTTTATTGTCATCCAAGGATCAGTAGTTTCTTCCTTCTAAATGAGAATATCTGAATTTATCCCTAGAATGGAGAAGTATATTTGAGCACACTTGTAGCACATGTACTTGATTTGCTTTCTGAATGTCATTTCTCTTCGGTGTTTTGTTTCCAAGATGAAGTTCTGAAATAGAGTCTGAGCTATTTGTGGTCATCACTGTTCTTATGGGATATTCTATTAGACAGCTATGTGATTCTGCTTTATAACTGTAACCCTTTCAGTTGTACAAACCCTCCATTTCTCCTCTTTCCAGGTTTCACATAAGACATGTAAGGAGCCAATGTCAAATCTAGTATGGAATGTATAAGACATTGATTCCTGTCCTCTAAGGCTCTATATCGTTCTTCGATTCACTGCCTGCGAACATGAAGCCAAATCTTGTTGAGCTTCCTAAAGGCAGTCAATCACCTTATGCCTTTGAATTCAAAGCAATTAAAGCCCTTAAGTCTATTGAGTTAAGAAACTTCAATAGACAACATATCTGAACAAATGTACAATCCCAACACAAAGTCCCAGAGTTGATTTTCCAGATGACACCAAAAACAGTCCCAGTCTTTTCATTGGCTTTAAGAAAATCCTACAGATGATACTCCTCAGAAAATAAGGTTTAGACAAACCAACTACCTACTCAATGAAGAGTTGGCTATTTTTGAGTGAAACAATATTGTTCTCCCCTTCACACATATTTCTTAAAACTTGAAATTAAAAATAAATATCCCAGAAAACTGTGATTAGGAAGAAAATAGCTATATTAAGATGAAATTGAAGGATTTATAATAAATTTCCATTTCTTCTTCCCACTCAAATAACATGTTACTTTTTCCTATTTAAAAGGAAGGGACTTTGAAATATAACATCCACTCCAACTGTATTCAGCCTGCTCTACATCAACTTATTTTCTTCTGTTATAACCAACCCACTAAAAGCACGGATAACCAATGTGAGCTGCCCTGAAGAATAAAGAATATACAGCAGCTAGACACAGGTGTCTAAGAAATGAACTTCAAGATAAGTAAATAAAAATTGGACATATTTTAGATTTCCCTTCTTTACTTCAGATAGAGGGATCAGAACAGAATTGTATATCACATCTTCTGGGAATAGCTATTATGAGGCCTAGCACCCTCAAATTTACATGTCTAACTGGGTGAATTGGGTTGTAAGCCATAGGGAAGGAAGAATGGATGTGCACTCTGACAAATTACAATCAAGCTAAGCTCCGAGGCTAGTTATGCTAAGATGCCCCAATGCCTCTTTAAAAATCAGCTGATTCCTGAGTTTGCTTAAGCTCTGAAGTTCATTCTACTTATTTTTGTCTTTGCCTCTTCAAGCTCTTTTAAGCAATCATTAATGGGAAGATATTAGGGTGTTTTCAATTTCCATTTAAAAACAACATTTTTAATAGCTATTGGAACCGGGATTACAAATAATGGATGCGAGGCTAATTATCAGTGCTCTACATTTAGAGCAAACTAGTGCATAAGGAGACAACCGCTCAATATTTTAGAAAGTGCCAATCTGCTAAAAATAGATAAATATGGTGATGATTGCTGGAATTAATTCAAGAACATTCAAAACAAGATGACTAATATCAAGAAGTAGTGCTCTTCTGGTATAAATTGAATAAATCTGTTTTACATCCACTATTACCCAATCCTTGGGCAGGAACTGATTCTATAGAGTGATTCTGGAAGCTAAGAGTTAGCACAAGGCTATGTTATACCAAGTTATCAAGGACATATGATAGCTTGGATTCCTCTTAGAACTCTGGTACCTGCCATGCGTTGGCTTCTAGAAGACAGTAGACATTGAGTGTTGGTCAACTCCAGGTATGGAAATTAGTTCTAATCTTTATCAGGTGTACAAACTCAACAATCTGTGAGAAAACCATTCCTCATATTGTGATAATATGAATGAGAAGGGTCCCCCCATAGACTCCTGTATAGATTCTTTGTCCCTAGTTGGTGCTGTTGTTGGAGGAAGTTGTAAAATCTTTAAGGAGTGAGGCCTTGCTGGAAGAAGTGCATCACAGGGCATCTCAGGGTTTATAGTGTTCCCTGCTTCTCTTTCTGTGCTTCTTGTGTGTGTGGATGAAAGAGTGATCAGCCAGCTTCCAGCTCACCATACCATTACCGTGCTTTTCCTGACATCATTGTGCCTTCCCATCACTATGTTGATGCCTCTGGACCTATAAGCCAAAGGGAATACTTTTCTACCTAAGCTGCTTTGGTCAGGGTACCACATCACAGCAACAGAAGGGATCAAGGATGAATAAGTGAGGCAAGAAAACTGAAAACATCCCAAAGGGAAACTCAGTGATCCACCCCATAGCTGCGCTATGGTAGGTGTGTGGAAATGCATGCAGAGAGTATTTCTCAGTGTTGACTCTTCCCCACAGGTGTGGGCTTCCAGAAACTATGTGCTTTAGGATTTCTTACAGTCAGAGAGAATTGTCTAAATGGTAGTAGCTGATCCAAGCAAGACCAACAAAATTTTCTCCCTCTCTCTGTCTCTGTCTCTCTCTGTCTCTGTCTCTGTCTCTCTCTCTCTCTCTCTCTCTCTGTCCCTCTCTCCTATTCCTCTCTCATTCCTTTTCTCTCCATATCTTTATTAAAAAGGAGAGAAGCTGGACCCTGGAAACTGACTGTTTTAAATGAGAACCCTGAGGAGGAGGGTTCATGCTTTTCTGTTGTTAAGATTCACACATTTGCCCTGGCTGCTTTAGCCTTGGATTGATTGATTGATTGATTTATAATTCATGGGATTTTTAGTTTCCTTCAAACATTATTTTCATGGACACCTAAAGTCAGATTCTGGTATTTATACCTAATCAAAGTATTCATAAATAACAGAAGAAATGAGGGGGGTGAGAAGGAGAGAGATATTAAAAGTGATATTAACCATTAATAAACTATAAATATAATTGAATAAATTATTTTCTTCTGAACAACCATTTATTCCTGAGTATCACTAACATACTTTCTATTATAAGCCTTTATGGGAAATTTTATGTAAAACTAGTTTTTGTAAAATGTTTGATGCTAGTTTTCTTATTTTAGATGTTTGGCTTCTAAGATAGACAGAATCTTTGTACTAACATGTTCTGATCATTGTATTTTAAAATAATTCCAAATATTTTCTACAGATATAAAACTCAGTATCTGGGGTAAGGGGTTTTCAGAATTCCTTTGCTTTGTGTGAAGTTTGACAAATCTTGTTACGTTAAACAGGTAACTTTTCCCAGTCTTAACCATGCACACAAGAGAACTGAACCATCCTTTGTGGAGATCCTGGAGGTGGAGAAGATTACTAAGAGCATTTAGACTTGAGTTTTAAAAGATCAGTATTCTGTACTCTCCTGATGAAGGTGTGTTCCTGGCACAGGAGGAGACCTGCAACCGCTATGGAAGTGGTGCCAGGTGACAATCTGCTGGGCTTTCCACCAGGCAGCATCTCCAGTTTCCAGGCTCCAGAGAAGCCCCACCTTCCCTCTGCCCTCTTCTGCCTGGCTGGGTGTGATGGATGTGAGCACAGCGTGTCTGCTAATACTCAGAAGCCAGTTTGGAGGTGACATGTGCGGTGAGGGTGTGGGGGCAAGCAACACATACCAAATAGAGAGAAGATGATTGACATGTGAAATGAGAGGGGGAGGAGAGAGCAAGAGAGAGAGAGGGAGAGGGAGAGGGAGAGGGAGAGGGAGAGGGAGAGGGAGAGGGAGAGGAAAACAGTGGACATTTCTCATGTTCCTGGCATTTTGTTGCTAAGGACAACTGAAGTATGTGCTTATCTGAATTCTGTCACTCAGGTTTTCAAAGTAAATGATAAAAATCTTCTATGCTCTCATCCATCCTTGTGGCTAACATTTAGTAGCAAATAGGAGGGGCATAAGGAGGGTATATATTTTCTATGCAGATGGCAATGGTACTTCTTGTTTGTGTAGCACCATGGCCACTAGGGAGGATAAAAAAAGAAATTGTTTACAAGAGCATTTTATTTTTTATCACTTTATTTGTGCCTCATACCAACCTAGTCAAAAAAGTGAGTCAGGATTTGGAGGCTTTTATTATGCCCATTAATACAGATGAATAAACTGAGGCTCAGAGAGATTCAGTTACTTACCTAAGATCACAGGACAAGCAATTGGCAGAGCCAGGTCTAGAACCCAGGGGAGGGATTTATTCCCACTACAAAGACATGGAACAGGACATTAAACAAAGAACATCTAAGAAATCAAGATCTGTAACTAATTAAGGGTTGGAAAGTGAAATTCCACAGTCCCACACTAAACCCAAAATGACTTTAAGTATGCCACTCTAAGCAAATAAGACAGAGAACTGTAACTTCAACCATAGCCACTCTGTTGCAAAGGCCAATAGTATTGAGTGGGATACCCAGTCTGCTCTGAATGAGTACCCAGGAATGTCCTTGGTGTTAAATCATCTCTCCCCAGATCTCATCATGATGAGCCCTCCATCCCTGCATGCATCCCATCAGTTATATGCCAACTGAGAGTCCACTCTGTACTAATCATCCATTAAATGCCAAATCAGCACATGATTTACCTATCGCATGGATTGGAAAGTTGGGCAAGATAGACTGTTTCTTAACATTCTCCTCTCATAGCCTCAAACACCAAGCACTAGCTGTAACTGGTGCACTCTGAAAAACTTCATTTGCATTGGAGGGGGGGAGAAAAGAAAAGAAACCCCTAAGCCAGAGGTGCTTGGAGCACTAATAAGATACAGGACAAGGACATCAGGGCTGAGAAACACCATCCAACTTTGACTATAAAACACAAACTTCACCTACAATTTTTATCTCGTTTCTTCTCTCAAGATATTCCAACTGAGCTATTAGAATACACTACTTAAAGTCATGTAATGGAAATATGTGGTTGCAATCTTCCCCATACTGGATGCCATAGGCTTGCACCAGGATCCAATTCCTTGACCTAATTCCTGTATATTTAACACAGGTTTAAGAGATTACTTACTATTCACCCTCCCTTCAGCTCCGCACATGATATGCATTGGTAGACATTATTCTTCAGATACTTCAGTGAGAATAAGTATCAAATGTAGGTAGTATTAATTACTGATCATACACTCTTCAGCATAGGCTAATGCTACATACTGCATGAATAAATCAGCTGTGCGTAGCAGAAGGTGGACACAGGGTTTTCTGTGATAGCTATAGGGCAAAGTAAGGGTCATGAGTACCCCAGGTTCCAAAGAAAGGCAGCATGGAGCGGCAAGAATTAGTAGCTATAGCTAGACTGCAATTCTTTCCCTCTGGTTTGGGACTGGCTTGTTGGTTGCTAGGAGTGGTCGATATGGAAAGGTCATCTCCAGATAGTTCCAGCTATGGCAGTTTGGAGAAATGAAGACTAGGAATGGATGAATTTTGTGCCTGCTTGCATTAAAAATGGAAGTCTGCCATGTCTATACATTGGTAGCAACAGTAAAGGATGATGAATTCTATTTTAAAAGTTCACACCAATGCTATCTTTAAAGACTGCTAATGATTCTGTTCATTAAATATACCACAACTCGAGGCAAGACTAAAACCTCTGGTCCATACTTATTTTAGCAAGCAGATCCCTCACAGTCCGCAGGACTCACCTGTGGACTAGGCAGTATGATAATCATTATGGATAAAAAGAGGACAACATCTTATCATTTTCTTCACAAGAGCCTTACAAGTTGGAGACAGAAACACATTTAAAAATGAACTCTAGGTTGTACAACAAGTGGTTAGTTCAAAACGCAATATGCTCATAAAAATAGTAGAAGACGTTCATTTATGGAAGTGTGGATTTAAAGAGCTAACTTTTGTAAGGGAAACAAACATTTCCTGGGCTGTGAAAGAAGTATAAAGCGAGCAGAAGAGTGAGAGGATGGCCCAAGACTAGGTCATGCCAGCCATGCTGAAGGGTTATTTAGTAGTTTATAGCCAACGGGGAGACATTATAGAATTTTAATGAGGAAAATAGTGTGACCAGATTTACATAAGGTAAAAGACAGTTTGTTGTTTGCATGGAGACTATAAAGAGACAACGTGGAACTGGTAGCTGTTGTCTTTGGCTAGATGAAAGCATTGAGAAGACTGAGCCAGGTTACTTATACAAACAGGTAAGTATGAGAAAGCAGAGAAAATGTTCAAAACTTTTTTTAGCTAGAGTCTGTGCCTGAATGTGGGCTTTGGAAGGAAGGAGCATGGTTGGGACACATCCTCCGTTTCCATAATTCTGAAACAGGCTAGGCATTCCTAGAGCAACTAAGCAGGAAGCCCAGGAGTGGTCCAAACCAGAGGACACCCGATCCAGTCCACACAGAAGGAACTAGGGTTTTTCTGAAAAGCTTCTATAGGTCAAGATGGACCTCTGGAAATCACAGGACAGGAGTGAAGCGCTGAGTGTCGATGTGCTGAACTGGGATTAATGAGTGGAATGATGGAAAAACCAAGATGACACAGTGAAAGCACCTGTCCGAGAAGGACAGGGAAGTAAAAACAGACATCAAATGAGTTCTTAAAGGTCCTGTTTGAGGAGAAGAGGTGTTAGGAGAATTATCCAGGAAGGACAGTTAGATGGCAGAGCAATAGACAGCATGCCACTGCTTTCAAGTAAGATGAAAGCTAATGGGCTCACCTGAAATGGTACCCTGTGTCAGTGGAATCATGGGAAGTAAAGCAGGTAGAACAGTGAATGATGAGTGAGACATGAGCTTGGGATGCTTTTAGAAACGATGTTCTAAAAGGAGAGGGAAGCTGTAGAGATGGGGATGCAGTCAGAAGACTGTAGAACGGAGGAGACAAAGCTTATTCATGGACCACAGGGAAACCAGCTAAAGCTTTACGAACTGGAGGGATCTCAAGGGAATAGAGCAGGAGTCAGTGAGGAAACAGAGAAGAAAGCAAGAATTCAGGAGGATGGAGCGAGCCTTCAGTGTGAGCAGGGGTAACATCTCTAACAGAAAAAGACCAAGTCTGTCCTGGAAGTTGTGGGGGAAAAAATGGCTGTCCTGTCCAAGTTGGAGGAAATCCTTTTAACACCCTTTAAGGTAAGTAGGGTGGGGCAGTTTGCTTAGTGTTTCAGTTTGACGCTTCAGTCCTTCAGTTGTTCAGTCCTCCTGACCGGAAGTAACTAAACCCCTTCCATGATGTGAGCCATTCAATATGGCTGAGTCTGTAAATGGCACAGACTAGGGTCTCGAAGCACAGTGCTCCTTGGAGACTTTTTATAAAGATTTCATTTCAACTGTCTGGAGACAACCTGCCTACACTTCAAAATCCAAGAGGCAGGACGCTAGCCCAATTTACCTTCTTTGGTTTGCAAGTAACACTTCCTCCCTTAGAATTAACCAAGAAGTGAAAGGGTTAAATGCTGTACCTGCTCTCGATGAACTTGGAGAGAGGTTTCTCTTGAAATTCATTCCATAGTGGAAGATTTTAGATATATCTTAAAGTCAATATGACCTGTGGTGGTGTGTGTGTGGGGGGGGTGTGTGTGGTGGGAGTACAAGGAGTTAATACGGTGCTCCGTGCTTGCCTGGAAGCCCTCTGCCCTTTCCCTGTGGGACCAAGTAAAACTCTGAAGTCTGTGGATTCATTCTGCCCCAGGCGTGTCACTAGCAATTTCACTATGACAGAAGAAGACCCTGGGCCACCCTCCCTCTTGGTGAGCAGGAACTTTGCCCTTTACTTGCAACATCAAAGGAGGTTTCTGCAGTTTTCACTGGCTCAGCAAGAAGGAAAATTAACCCTGTGTTTCCTTCCTCCAGTTGCCTCAGCATAGCTTGCAGTAAAGTGAGCAGGGAGCGCGGTGACATTCAGAGGACTCTCTTAGGATGAAGGATCAGGGGTCATTGTGCATGTGCCACGACACAACTTAAATAATCAGAAACAAATGCTTCGCTAAATTCACCACAAACTGTGGAAGGTTCTCTGAAAGTCCAGATGATTTGGGGAGGGGGGGGAAACCTTTTAAATAATTTCTTCCGTTCAGTTTTGGAAATATATGGCAGATGCCATGATTGTTAAAAATGGACAGCTTCAATTATGTTAAGTAGAAGGCCTCTATTGAATCCATTCACTGCGTCCCTGGATGACACTGGGTGTGGCTCAGAGACACTGAGCTGGAATCCAATCTCTTACTAGAAAGAATGGTCCCCACCCAGCAGCCGAGCTGGACCCTTCCACACCTCCCCATGCTGTTAGGGGGAGGGAACAGCAAGGCTGGGGTTCTAAACCAATGTGCAGTTTCTCAAAGATTAAAAATTATTTATTATATGGGGAGGGGGCAGATGCCAGCAGAGTGAGAGGTGGGGACAGGTTTGCTTGCTTGCAGGATAATTATTTTAACACTTAAGCTACAAACTAAAGTCATTATTTTTAAACAAAGGAAACATCTCACATTTTTCCCCCTCTGTAGACTATCACACCTTGCAAGTTTTTAATCGTCTGCAATATGCATGGTAATTGAGCTATTTAAAGTAAGCCTCAAGATATTTGAAAATCGTGAGCCAATAAAAGGATTCTTTTATTTTAACCCTCCTTTGCCTACTCCCTTGTAGTCCCCCCCCCCATCTGCTTTAATAATGTACAGTGGTAAGTAATGGCTACTAGAGATCATTCAAGTGTTCTTCACACCCACTGGCAATGTATTACAACTTAGAAATATCTGAGACTGCTTGCTTTTGCTGCTCAAGTGGAAGAGGAAGGAAGTGCAGGCCTTCCAAGTCCCCCCCTCCCACATCCCTGCTGGATTTCATGGGTGTGGCAGAGTTAGACCTTTGCAGGTTCATGCCCTCATTTTAGTCCCTGTTAAAAAGCTGGAGTGATAAACACCTTCCAGAAGAAGGAACGAAACCCTTAGATTCTGACTGGAATGATAGAGGGTCATTTCACAAGAAGGAAGCCAGCAGGAGACTTAAGTATCCATACTATATGAATGCCAGTCAATGTAATATGAGCCCACGCCCTGAAGACACCATTTCCTTCTGTCTGGTTTAATGATACCTTAAATACTGACATATGCAAATGACAAGTAATGTTGCTACATGGGCACACATAACCATTTCATACCTAAGAACCTATTCATAAAATATGTGGGTAGAAAGGACCTTTGCTAGACATTCCATTTCCTCCTTTACATCAGTGATGCTAAAGTACAGGGAGGCATGTGAAATCCATACAGAGCACATGCGTAATGGTTGCACTGGAAGTCTGTGTGTGCTGTACACATTTACATGCAAATTCCTACAAGTCCCTAAACACATAATTTCATCTTCATCACTTTGCACATCAGAGTGTGTGCTCCGGGCTGTCAGTGAGAGGAAGCTAGTGGAAGCAGCTGTCCTCATTCTTTTGGGAGGGAATTCCGTTAGCCCCAATTCCCTGTCTATAAACCATGCTTGGTTCCCTTTACTGAAGGAGATGTGTGGATACTCCCATGCACAAAAAATAGGGTGGGAACAAGCTGTCAGCCAGCCACACTTTTCTTTCCAAAATCCAAGCCTTTAAAAGGAATAGCGTTGGTTTCCTTAAGGCTCCACCTTCCTAAATTGTATTTTACTGGCTGGCCAGTGCGGTCATCTTGCAACCTTTTTCTGAGGGTGTGCTTAACCCCCTGGCACCTCACCTGTATCTGTTAGATTTCATATATCAAAATGAAGGAAGACATGGGACTAAATGTTTTACAAATGTTCCAATGGAAGTATCAGTTTCTGGAACCAAGAACAGTTAGAGAAATACAGGCAGCAACACCCCCCTGCCCCGCCTTGACAGACTTTTCTCCACTCACCCCTACACAACCGAGGCTCTGCATTTATTTATTTGCTTGTTTGTTTATTGTGGGCTTGCTTCTTCTCTAACTACTTTGGCATTTGGCTTTCACCTCTTTTTCTAGTCGGTCCCCCTCCCCACTCCCCACCCCTCCTTCCAGGGCGCTGGCTGCATGTGGTCAGGCTGAAGGGCTGTTTCCTCTGTACCCTCCCCCACCCCCTTTGGATTCAGAAAGTGTCTAACAAATTGTCCAGTTTCCAATACCTGCACAAGAATAATGCCAAATACCCCTGTCTTGCACCCCGCCCTTACAGCAATCAGTTTGCAGAGGGGTTCTACAACCACGACTGCCATCCCACCCCACCCCGCCACGGGCACACTCACACACAGGCACACACACTCATTCCAACCCCACACCCATATTTTTTTCTTTCTTAACCTTCTCTAAAAATCACTCAAACATGCTCCTAGGGGTGTTTTGAAGGCTACATTTGGAGAGCGTTCCTGTGCTGTGGATGACTGCAGGATCCCAAGCTTCCCATGTCTCTCCACCCTCACCTCAATTAAGTTTCTAAAACGTCTTTCAAGAAATAAGTGAGCAATTTGAAATAAAATGGAAAAAAAAAAAATCTAGGCGGTGGGGGAGGGGAAGTGGGGATTGAGATTCTAGCTCCTCTTGGACGAGTCCCTCATCCTGATGAACACGAGTCACTCTCCTCCAGGATATTAACACACCTCTGGTCACTGCTAATGCCAGCAAAGACTCACAGGAAGAGGGGAAAGAGAAAAGCCCCGGTTTCCAACAGGTAATACCGGCTCGGCTCCCCTTTCCCATCCCATCTCAGCTCAAAGCTCCTAGGGGCGTGGTCCACCCTCTTCCCGGACCAGCTGGCGCACAATCCGCTCCTGATCTCAGGAAGGGGATTTTCCCCCTCGGCATAGGCAGTTCTCCCCCAACCCTTGTTGTCTTTAGGCTCTCTTTAAAAATTAAAAAAAAAAAAAATCTCCTAAATCAGTTTCATTCATTCGTTAAATAAATAAATAAAACCTTCACATGTTTTCCCACATACACCTGCGCCCCTTTGAAGCTCATGCGAGCACGAAATCAGGTATCTTCCGCAGCACATGTGAGAAAATTTGAATCACTGGACAGGCAATGTTGAAATGTGGCTATAATTCCCCCAGACCTCGTTTTCCACAAATAATATCAAGAATAGCTTTCTGATCTCGTAGATAGAGCCCGCATCGTCCCCACACCCCTTTCTGCATCCACACCCTCAAAACCAGAGACCTAGCGGCTGAGCACTTACTAATAGGCGAGAGGAATCATATTTCTAGCCAAGCCGGCATATTTCTCTCCCCTTACCCTAATTAGTAGCAGCATTCCAAAAACCAGAACATGAAAGACAGAAAAGAATAACGCGGGGATGCAAGAGCATCAGTTACTGTATGCTAAGGAAGCCAGAGCATCATGCCAGGGTAGAAGCAGGTTTTTTTCTTTTTTTAAAAAAAATTTTTTTTTTCTGCCTTTCACGGGGAAATCCTGTACTCTGATAATTTCACAACAGCAAAGAAGTAAAAAAGAAATCTTTAGCTCTACCTGTTTGGTTCTTCTCATACAGCACAGCATGGTGGTATCTTCCCCTACCTTCTTCCTGCCTTCTCTCCTTTCCTCCTCTCTTCCTTATTCCCCCCCTCTCCACCTCTTTTCTGCTCGCTTGCTCACTCGCTCTCTCGCGCTAGCGCGCTCTCCCTCCCTCCCTCCCTCTCCCTCCCTCTCCCTCTCTCTCCAACACACACACCAGGGCAGTTAGCAGCAACTGTAAGGTCCACAGCTATTGCTCACCGCACACGCACATTTCTCTCTCTCTCTCTCTCTCTCTCTCTCTCTCTCTCTCTCCTCTCTCCTTTTCCTTCCTTCCTTCTCCTCTGTTTCCTCCACTCTCCACCCAATCTTTTTCTTCCTTCTGCCTGGGTCCCTTTCTCAGAATTGTTTGCTAGCTTCCAGTGACTAATCACTTCCCGTAGCCCCTACCCCCATTTCTAGACAGTCGCCCCCTCCCAGTCCCCTGCCAGCCTCATGAATATTTAAACACCTCCAATCTGGACCCAATTACCCACCGACTTTCCGCACTGCATGGGGAGGGCTATGGGGTGGGGGTAGAGAAGGATCTTCCAGACAGTTGGAGAGATTGGATGGAACATGTTTTAGGGAAGTGGGGCCTGAGGAATGCTCCTGTTTCTTTCCTAACTCTCCTCTTTCCCAGTACTACAAGAAGGAAAATGCAAAGAGGAGCTAGAGGTGCACATAAGTTACAGCTGCCCTTAGATTTGATGTGCAGTTGATAATCATGGAGGTTCAGTTTTCTCAACACTAACTGATTTTATTTATATAACCTAAATGCACACATATGACACTCTTAGCTATTACAAATATGTCACCTCTGCTTCAGTACACTACACACACACACACACACACACACACACACTCACTCACTCACACACAGCGCTTAAGCATTCTGAGCATTTGAATGTGAAATAAACTATGGTCTAGGAATTAGCACCCATACCTAAAACTACATAGTTGGGTTTTTTGCTTATGCACACAAGCTTATTTGACAGCTGTGGTTCCTTCTAATTCGCTTAGTGTCTGTGAATAACAGATTTCTGTAACACTAACATCTAATGTCTTACAGGCTGAGAGCAATGGGCACAGGTAAATTCTGTCTTGAGGAAAGATGCATACCATGAAGTCCAACTCAGTTCCTTCTAGTGCCTTTGCTATTCTGGGGGGCGGGGGGTGTATGTGACTTGTAATTTTGTATTGTGCAAAGTTTAGACATTTGGTATTGTGTGGTCTTAGAGAGCCCCTTACACTTTACATAAAGTGGCTATAATAATGTCAGCCATGCCAACATATTTTAGGATGGATGCAATGTGCACAGGGCACTCCGGAGCCACTCTCAGCATAGGTAGTTTTATAGGCGACAACTTTTCTGAAATGTTGGTAACATCTCTAAGTGACTATTTCAAAGAATTTTCCAGATGATTCGTTATTGTTCGTTAGTGATGACAAGTATCTCTAATTAAGTAGCTCGTGTTGTTCTTTATCCCTCCTAGACATGAACTTGTCTAACAGACAGCAAGCAGACAGCTTGTTATCATGTTTATTTGGGGACTGCAGAGAGCCTATTTAATAGATTAAAAGGCACACCTCTTAAAATGGACCATTGCAGAAAGATGACCAGCGTCAGTGATGGTGATGCCAGGGATGATGGTTAGAAATTAACTCTAGGGCCTCTCTCTGAGAGTGACCCAATTTACAATGAAGCCATTTGGTAGCCCCCCCATGTGTTCCTTGGTTTTCATACTTTATGATTTTCTTAAAAAAAAACAAAAAACAAAAAAACCTACATTCTGGGTTTAACAGTCTCTTGACTTTGCAATAATCCCTGTCAGAGCTGAGTCTTCAAAACCAGCTTTCATGGATGTAAGTGACAGGAGAGGGCAGAGAATGGATGAGAAGTGACTCCTAATGGAGACATTGATGTTAGGGATTAGATCAGTCTTCTAGTGCTAGAAAGGACCAAAGGAAGGAAGCTCAGCCAGCAGTGCTGGGAATGTAGGAGAAGAAATAACTTCTTTTACCTTGTACCGCTAAAATGGGTTTATTGCTCAAGCGATAAGATCATTCATTGTCTTTCCCTGTTTTGTCCTCCACTACCTCAGACCTCCCTTCTATGTTTTCCTTCCTGTTTTGTTTATAGGAAGGAACTTGAAAAACAGTGTGGCAGACTACAGTCACAATAAGGAGGAATCGAATCAGACATAGGTACAGATGAACTGCATAACGGAATGTTACACCACAATTGTAGCGCTGGCTTCCTCCTCGGCTTCTGTGAGTTCTTTGTCCGGTGTTCAGCGCCATGGGTACAGCCTGGACCTCATTTTGATGGGTTTCCAAGACTGAGAGAAAATGAGGGTTTTTGACTAGCTCATCCAGCTAATAGCAAATAAACCTAAGACTAAGACTTTCAAACAACCAAGCTATATTACCACTCAATAGGCGTATGCATCTCATTGCTCCTGGTTCTTAGTGAACAACCTAGGGAGATTTGGTGTTAAAATGAGCATCCACCAAGCGCCACCTGTTAGATCCACCCATGAAGAACCATCTTCAAAAATCATAAAGCACCATGTTCTTCAGAAAACACGCAGAGCAAGCTGATACAATCATCCCAGATAGCCACCTGTAAATTTCTAACCAAATGCCGGCTCCTTGACTACTCTATTGAATTGGTGTGCAGAATCATTGTTTTAAATGCCTTCCTCTGGACAAGAATACTACAGGTTGCCAATGAGCCTCAAAATTTACTTCCCAAGGAGGAAACTCAGGATTGGAAACTATGGAACCATATCCAAGACATTTTCCCCCAAACTAAACAATGAAAGCTGTGGGCTGACAAAAGAATGGGAAAGAAACACACACACACACACACACACACACACACACACACACACACACACCTTGATTTGACTTTAAACAAACAAAAATAGTAACAACCAAAACCAAAACCAAAACAAAACGTACATGTGCACACACATAAGAGGAAAATGACCTAGTGAGGGTTACCTTCATTCTTCTCCAACTAACTATTTTTTAGTCCCATATCACCAGTCTGAGTCTATGTATAGCTTTGAACTTCATGGCTGAAAGTGGTAAATTTGAGACTAGGAAGTTAATTAATAAAATTATCACTCAGTTTCCTGAATCTGGAAGTAGAGGGGGTTTGAGAAAGTAGATTCCAGTTCCACTCTCAGATTTCTTTGATCTTTGCCTTAAAATTATTCTCCATTCATAATAAACCAAGTAGTTCTTTGGCATTAGTGTAAACAGATACACACACACACACACACACACA
>NC_034601.1:37181348-37183644 GCF_900095145.1 Mus pahari
TGTGTGTGTGTGTGTGTGTGTGTGTGTGTGTGTGTGTGTGTGTGTGTGTGTGTGTGAGAAAGATGCTGGAGCAATACACCTATACTAGTGAGTCAAGATAACAATCCTTTACATTTCAAGAAGCCAGAGGAAAGAATTATAACCATTTTCACAATGAAGGAATGAGAAAGATTTCAAAGGGAAGAACTTAACATTACAGAATGCATACATCTATTAAAATAATCCCATAATACCCCATACAAAATTTTTGGGTATCAATTAAGAGATAGATTTATTTTTTAAAATACCAAAGAGGATACATTAGCTTCCTGAGCCTACCATAACAAATGTCCACAAATTCATTCTCTCAAATTTCTGTAGGCCAGAAAAGCTAAATCTAAGTACCAGGGGGCATGAGCCTTTCTGGAGGAATTGAAGAATAATCCATTCTAGACCCTCTTTCAATCTTCTGGTGGCTGGGTCAACCTTTGCCATCACTTGGTCTGAAGCTGCATCCCTCTTTATCTGCCCCCATCCTCACATGTCCTTCCTTTCTGCAAGACTCAGTTTTCTCTTGCATTATGCCTAGTTCTGAATTTAGAGTCCATTCTGTGATGGTTTGTATATGCTTGGCCCAGAGAGTGGTATCCTCAAGATGTCTGGCCTTGTTGGAGTAGGTGTAGCCAGTTGGTGTGGGCTTTAATGCCCTTGTCCTAGCTACCTGGGAGCCAATATTCTGCTCGCAGCCCTCAGATGAAGATGTAGAACTCTCAGCTCTGCCTGCATCATGCCTGCTTGGATGCTGCCATGCTCCCAACTTGATGATAATGGACTGAACCTCTGAACCTGTAAGCCAGCCGTAACTGAATGTTGCCCTTATAAGAGTTGCCTTGGTCATATGTCCAGGAGTGGTACAGCTGGGTCCTCAGGTAATACTATGTCCAATTTTCTGAGAAACTACCAGAATGACTTCCAGAGTGGTTGTACCAGCTTGCAACCCCACCAACAATGGAGGAGTATTACTCTTTTTCTACATCCTCACCAGTATCCGAAGGACAAATGCTCCACTGTGTTCATATCAGTCTTATTTATAATAGCCAGAAGCTGGAAAGAACCCATATGTCCTTTAACAGAGGAATAGATACAGAAAATGTGGTACATTTATACAATGGAATAGTACTCAGTTGTTAAAAATAATGACTTCATGAAATTCTTTGGCAAATGAATTGAACTAGAAAATATCATCCCGAGTGAGGTAATCCAATGACAAAAGAACACACATGGTATCCACACACAGATAAGTGGATATTAGCCCAAAAGCTTGGAATACCCAAGGTATAATTCACAGACCACATGAAGCTCAAGAAGAAGGAAGTTTGGTCCTTCTTAGGAGGGGGACTAAAGAAGAAAAAAATACTCACAGGAAGAAATACAGTGACAAATCGTGGAGCAGAAACTGAAGGAAAGATAATCCAAAGACTACCCCAACTGGGGTTCCATCCCATACACAGTTATCAAACCCAGACACTATTGTGGATGCCAACAAGTGCTTGCTGGCAGGAACCTGATACAGCTGTCTCCTGACAGACTCTGCCAGAGCCTGACAAATACAGAGGTGGATGCTCACAGCCAATCATTGGGCTGAGCACAGGGTCCCCAATGGAGGAGTTAGAAAAAAGACTGAAGGAGCTGAAAGGGTTTGCAATCCCATAGGAGAAACAACAATATCAACTGACCAGACCCCCCCAAAGCTCCCAGGGACTAAACCACCAACCAAAGAGTACACATGGAGGGACCGAAGGCTCCAGCTGCATATGTAGCAGAGGACGGCTTTATTGGACATCAGTGGGAATGAAGGGCCCTTGGTCCTGTGAAGGCTCGATGCCCCAGTGTAGGAGAATGTCAGGACAGGGAAGTAGGAGTGGGTGGGTGGGTGGGTGGGGGTATACTGTCATAGAAGTGTGGGGGGGATGTGATAAGGGGTTTCTGGAGGGGAAACCAGGAAAGCAGATGACATTTGAAATGTAATTAAAGAAAATATCTAATAAAAAATTTTTCAAAAAAAAGAGTTGCTTTGGTCATGGTGTCTGTTCACAACCCTAAAACACACCCTAAATCTAGAATGATCTTCCCTTGAGATCCTCAAATTATAACAACAGAGGTATCCTTCCAAAAAAGTAAGGCCACAATCACTGGTAATGGAAATTAGAAGTTGGACATGGACAGAGACAAAATTTAGAGCTAAGATGAAAGGATGGACTATCCAGAGACTACCCCATCTGGGAATCCATCCCATCATCAGCCACCAAACCTAGAT
>NC_034601.1:37184064-37191710 GCF_900095145.1 Mus pahari
AAAAAAAAAAAGAAGTTGGACATGGATTTTGGAGAGACAGTCAACTCTCACTACAAAGAATTCGAGATAAGTAAATGGCAGAATCTGGGTGAATGCCTGTGGTGATATTGTATAATTTGGAACTCAGAGAAAGATACAGAATGAGAAGAATGTGAAGTTATTCCTTTGCATGGATCTAGGAGGAATGATGGCAGGAAAAAGAAAACCTGCCTCTTGTTAAATGCTTAGTGTGTTCCAGATGTTACACACTTTATACTTTATACACACTGCCATGTTGATGTCATGGGAGAATATCTAAGGAAAGGAAGAAAGTAAAAGAAACAAAAATTGTCTGGAAATTGAGCCTAGGGAATCTAGAGAATAAGACTCAAATAATCAGATGTGAAGAGGCACTGGGAGGTAATGGGGTAAGCAAGGCAACGGAGAGAGTTGGATTCATCTTATGGAGGTATTGAAATAGTCACATGACACACGGAACCAGATTGGAACAAACCTGACTCAGGATTGTCTTCTATGAATGATTATTGGATCAAATTCTGAGCTACAATGTATTGTAGAAACTAGAGGGTCAAAGAATAAACCTTGAAAGCTGTTCAGTGTTCAAGAACTTAAAGACAGAATCCAGAAAAGAGGTAATGGAATGGAGAGGGGAGTGGCAAACTAGAGGCTAACAATACACTGAAAAATGCTTGAGAAAGTTTTCTTGAGTTTATTTTCTTAAAATTTTATTAAGTTCCACAGCCTTATTATTTAAATACTTGGCCAGATAAATATACTTAGATGAGATTTCATAAGTGGATATCTATAGCTAAACTAGGGAATTGTAGAGCCTCCTTTTTAAACAGAAATGTTTATATAATATTAAAAACCCACACAATCAAAAAAAAAAAAAAGGATTCATCACCATATATTATAGGAATCCATCCAAGAATGTCCAAGAGCTCTTGAGGTTGATATATTTAATTACTTGTCTGCTTCTCATGGAAGAATCATGGAGACGACTCCAACTCCAGCTCTTAAAATCAAACTTGTTCTGCCAGATCCAAGACCCCAAATTTATGCAAATTGTAGAAATACGTTTTCACCATTCGGTCACCAAAATACCTTCCATTTAGATCAACAACAGCTTTAATTACTGATTCAGCTCTCTTAAGCTCTAAAATATGTATACCATTTCATCATCCAGGGCTCCAGGAATCTCAAACACCACACATGGACCACCTTGTCATAGCTTTCCTATTCTCCTTGGCTTAATCTTTCAAATCTTTATAATCTGTACTGTACCTGCTATTGCTCAGCAGGGCCGCACAAGTAGGACACTACCTATCTACATATTTCAGTTGACGGTTTGAATATTGTTTCAGTTAGGGTTTCATTGCTGTGAAGAGACACCATGGCCAAGGCAATTCTTAGAAGGGAGAACATTTAAATGGGGCTGGCTTTCTGGTTCAGCGGTTCAGTCCATTATTACCAAGGTGGGAACATGGCAGCATCTAGGCTGGCATGGCACTGGACAAGCTGAGAGTTCTACATTCTTTTTCTGAAGGCAAACAGAGGAAGACTGAGTCCTCTGGTAGCTAGAAGGATAGTCTCAAAGCCCACCCCCAAGGTGAGTCACTTCCTTCAACAAGGCCACACCCCCTAATAGTGCCACACCCTGGATCAAGCATATTCAAACCACTACAAGTATGATTTCTCCATTGCATCCTAAGACTCCTCTTCTCTATCCCATCTCCCACAAAAATCTTTTTTTTTTTGGGGGGGGGGGGTGTGGACAGGGAGTTTCTCTGTATAGCTGTGGCTATCCTGGAACTCACTCTGTAGACCAGACATTCTCTCAAATGTGCATATGCTACATACACACAAGCACACACAACACACACACACACACACAAATAATGAAAAAAATGTTTTTTTTTTTNTCACTCTGTAGACCAGGCTGGCCTCGAAATCAGAAATTCGCCTGCCACTGCCTCCCAAGTGCTGGGATTAAAGGCGTGTGCCACCATGCCCAGCTCCCACAGAAATCTTGCTGATCTTCACTAGCAGTACAGCGTCTGGTGACTGTTGGTGCTTTCCCTGCCCCTGCCCTTCCTGACAGCTATACTTTCCCATGTTCTTATACACTATTTTGTCACTTGTGTTGTCAAGGGAGAAGTTGCTGCTTCACATTGGAGATCTTGTTCTGTCCAGCCAGCTTCTCATATACCCTGGAGGAATAACACCTTTGAAAGACTACAGTCAGTGTCTTCAGTCCTCTTCCTAAGGAAACCCTTGAGGTAACTCTGCACTTCTCTGTAAGAGTAGGTAGGACGATGGCAGCTCCTCCCAAACTTCATTTCTTCTCTTCTTAACTTCATTCTTCAACAGAATGTGCATCTTATTGCTCTGACCATCCATCGTCTAGCTTCAAGCCTCTTTCCCCTTTCTCCTATTTCCTTGTCTTCCAAGATCCCACTGCCTCTGTTGCTCTGCTCCTTGGGTCTCCACTCCCTTCTCATAATCTTTAGAAACAGGATCATATTTGTCAGCTGCAAGAATCAGAACCCCCACCTTCACCCTGCAGACCTCCCCCTCCCGGGAACAAGATTCTTCATTCTGGCTGCTGTGTAAGATGGTGTGCCCACAAGCAGCTTGTCCTTCTTCCTTAGCTCTGAAAGGTTTTTTGTTGTTGTTGTTGTTTTTTGTTTTTGTTTTTGTTTTTTTACACAAATATCTCTTCTTTCCCTTATTCGATTCCTCTGGCTTAGTCAAGCATTATTTCTTAAGAAGACTGTTACAGTAACATTCTAACTAGCTTTGCTACTTTTATATTTACCCACCACTTATCTCCACCATTCATATTGTACCTCCATGTTTCTATCTAAAATGATAATCATGGAGGCTAGAGAAATGGCCCAGCTGTTACAAGTGTTTCATGGTTCTCCAGAGGACCCAAAATTGGTTTCCAGAAACTATATCCTGGGTCTAACTAAGGATCTTGGGGTCTAACATCTTCTTCTGGATGCACATGTGTGACATACATTCAAACACATAATAATAATAATAATAATAATAATAATAATAATAATAATAAATTATTATCCATATATTAATAAAGTATAATTAATAAATGGTTGTATTTGTTAGTAATACATTTTATTGGTTATTATTTTTTAAAACTAAATACTAAAAAGAAATGAATTTTTAAAGTAATAATCATATGATATTCTTCTCAAAATTCCTTTGGGAATGTCATGTCAGTTACTGTGAACACTTCAGTGCACATAAGATTCTCCTGAGGAATTTGCTAAAATATGAATTATTTGGATATCTTTAACAAATAGTTGACCTTCATGCACACATGCTAACCTTTTAAATCTACAGCATTTCAGTACACTGAAAGATTTTCAACATAGACATCTTCGAGTCACTCTTGAGGAATAGTCTGAAGAACAAAAGGCAAACCTGAATTCCCAAGCTCCTTTCTCTCTTCTAGCCATGTCTTCTATTTCACTCATTCTAGACTTTAAAATACAAAGAAAATACATATTTATTGAACATGTGATATTGTTTAAATTTCTTAGGCCATTCTGGAAAAAAAAAACCCGCTCACCTTATATGAGCCGTAAAAATTGAGTGATTATTAGTCAAATATATAGTAAATTTCTCTAATAAGCTTTCATTGAACTCTCTGCAGATACCCCTTCTGCCTGCTTCAGGCCCCATGGCAGTCAAGCAGAGCAGAGCTTTTATTTTAAACATTTCAAGGTTTACTTTTTGCTCTCCACATTCAAGTATAAATCTTTTTTGTTTGCAAGGACTTTCCTTTATTCATCTCTCTATTTCTAGGACCTGACCCAGTGGCTGGCACATAACAGCTAGACCTGGATCACTGTCCCAGGATACTGCTGCCAGACAGAACCTGCCAAAGGCTTCCAGGAAGACATGGCTACATCTGTTGCAGGGTGAGGCTTGCCTCTGTGATATGATGTCACCATATTAATTAGGCTGATAGCATCACGGTACAGCCTCGCTGCCAGGATTCACTGTGCTTAGTGTAGTCAGACAAGATTTCTGAAGCCAGTATGATTTTTTTTTAAGACCTTCGAATGTTTTTCCACCTTTCCAGATGTGCCTTACATCCTACCAGAACACACCCTCCACTCGCTGTCCTGTTCCAGGGCACCCTGGAGGGCATCTAAATTAATGAGCAGCCAATATCCCACAAAAGTAAATCTCAGACTGGGAGCCATGTATCAGGGGAAGAAAAGGAAAGGCACATTGACCGTAAGCTAAGGTTGAACTTGCCACTCTGATGATGGCCTGGGTGAATAGATGTAACTCAATGGACTTATGAGTGCATCAAGCAGCCCAAGTGAAAAAGTTCCTGGAGATGACCTCAGCCTACATCATCAGCAACCCCCCTAGAGGGTGAAATCAGCCTCCCGTTGTCTCATCATTGAGCTAACCACTGAACTTTGTCCTGACCTCTTTTCTATTATCTATTCAGTAATGTAAGGGGCTGTTTACCTCTCTGTGCCTTTCCTAGAATGCACATTACCAAAGAGCAAACACAACGTCTTGGCTTTCAGATGTGTTCTTGGTACTTTCAGTAGGAACATACATGGGATTCATAGGCCCTCAAGCATCTACACTTTGTCCAGTCATTTAAAATAGATAATATTCTGTGGTAGAGTCTCTCTTTTTCCCTGAGGTGCATTTCCTGCATGCAGCAAAATGCTGGATCCTGTTTATGTATCCAGTCTGTTAGTCTGTGCCTTTTTATTGGGGAATTGAGTCTATTGATGTTAAGAGATATTAAGGAAAAGTGATTGTTGTTTCCTGTTATTTTTGTTGTTGGAGGTAGAATTATGTTTGTGTGGCTATCTTATTTTGGGTTTGTTGAAGGAAGATTAATTTCTTTCTTTTTCTAGGGTGTAGTTTCCCTTTGTGTTGGAGTTTTCCATATATCATTCTTTGTGGGACTGGATTTGTAGAAAGATTGTGTAAATTTTGCTTTGTCATGTAATATCTTGGTTTCTCCATCTATAGCAATTGAGATTTTTTTTTGCTGGGTATAGTAACCTGAGCTGGCATTTGTGTTCTCTTAGGGTCTGTATGACCTCTGCCCAGAATGTTCTGGTTTTTACAGTCTCTGGTGAGAAGTCTGGTGTAATTCTGATAGGTCTGCCTTTATATGTTACTTGACCATTATCCCTTACTGCTTTTAATATTCTTTCTTGGTCTTTTGCATTTGGTGTTTTTATTATGTGATGGGAAGAATTACTTTTCTGGTTCAGTCTATTTGGAGTTTTGTAGACTTCTTGTATGTTCATGGGCATCTCTTTCTTTAGGTTAGGGAAGTTTTCTTCTATAATTTTGTTGTAGATATTTACTGACAATTTAAGTTAGGAATCTTTGCTCTTTTCTATACCTATTATCCTTAAGTTTATTCTTCTCAATTGTGT
The DNA here is from genome assembly GCF_900095145.1 of Mus pahari. Lineage (NCBI taxonomy): Eukaryota > Metazoa > Chordata > Mammalia > Rodentia > Muridae > Mus > Mus pahari. The sequence continues at coordinate 37,189,515 of NC_034601.1, forward strand.
CCTTAATCCCTGACCTCAAGCTGTATTACAAAGAAATAGTGATAAATAGCTGCATGGTATTGGTACAAAGACAGGTAAGTAGATCAATGGGCTAGAATTGAAGACCCAGAAATGAACCTACACACCAATGGTCACTTGATATTTGACAAAGGAGGTAAAAACCATCCAGTCATCCAGCAGCATTTTCAACAAATGGTGCTGGTTCAACTGGAAGTCAGCATGTAGAAGAATGCAAATCGATGCATTCTTATTTCCTTGTACAAAGCTCAAGTCCAAGTGGTTCAAGGACTTCCATATAAAACCAGATACACTGAAACTAATAGAAAAGAAATGGGGGAAGAGCCTTGAGCACATGGGCACAGGAGAAAATTTCCTGAGCAGAACACCAAAAGCTTATGCTCTAAGATCAAGAATAGACAGATGAGACTTCATAAAATTGCAAAGCTTCTGTAAGGCAAAGAACACTGTCAATAGGTCAAAATGGCAACCAACAGGCTGTGAAAAGATCTTTACCAATCTCACATCTGATAGAGGGCCAATATCTAATATATACAAAGAAATCCAGAAGATAAATTCAGAGAATCAAATAATCCTATTAAAAAATGGGGTACAGAGCTAAAGAAAAAAATTCTCAACTGAGAAATACTGAATGGCTGAGAAAAGTCTAAAGAAATGTTCAACATCCTTAGTCATCAAATGCAAATCAAAACAACCCTGAGATTCCACCTCACACTAGTTAGAATGGCTAAGATCAAAACCTCAGGTGACAGCAGATGCTGGCAAGGATGTGGAAAAAAGAGTAACACTCCTCTATTGTTGGTGGAATTGCAAGCTGATACAACCACTCTGGAAATCAATCTGGCAGTTCCTTAGAAAACTGGAAATAGTTCTACCTAAGGACCGAGCTATACCACTCCTGGGCATATATCCAGAAGATGCTCTAATGTATAACAAGGACACATGCTCCACTATGTTCATAGCAGCCTTATTTATAATAGGCAGAAGCTGAAAAGAATCCAGATGTCTCTCAACAAAGGAATGGATACAGAAAATGTAGTACATTTACACAATGGAATGCTACTCAGCTATTAAAAACAATGACTTTATGAAATTCACAGTCAAATGGATGGAATTACAAAATATCATCCGGACTGAGGTAGCCCATTAACAAAAAGAATACACATGCACTCACTGACAAGTGGATATTAGCCCCAAAGCTCAGAATATCCAAGATTGAATTCACAGACCACATGAAGCTTAAGAAGAAGGAAGTTCAAAGTGTGGATACTTTGGTTCTTAGAAGCAGGAACAAAATACCCATGGGAGGAGATAATGAGACAAATTATGGAGCAGAGACTGAAGGAAAGGCCATCAGAAGCTGCCCCACCTGGAGATCCATTCCATATGCAGTCACCAAACACAGACACTATTGTGGATGCCAAGAAGTGCATGTTGACAGGAGCCTGATATAACTGTCTCGTGAAAGGCTCTTCCAGTGCCTAACAAATACAGAAGTGGATGCCCACAGCCAATCATTGTACTGATCACGGAGTCCCCAATGGAGGATTTAGAGAAAGGACTAAAGGAGCTGAATGGGTTTACATCCCATAGGAAGAACAACAATATCAACCAATCAGACCCCCTAGAGCTCCCAGGGACTAAACTGCCAGCTAAAGAATACACATGGAGGGACCCATGGCTCCAGCTGCATATGTAGCAGAAGATGGCCTTGTTGGGCATCAATGGTCCTGTGAAGGCTTGGTGCCTCAGTGTAGGGGAAATTGAGGGAGGGATATGGGATATGCTGCAGTGTAGGAGGGAAATTGAGTGGGTGGGTAGGTAGGGGCACACCCTCATAGAAGCAGGATGGGGGAAGGGATATGGGGTTTCCTGGGGTGGGGGAAATGGGAAAGTGGTAACATTTGAAACATAAAGAAAATATCCAGTGGAAAAAAAAAAGGAATAAAAAAAAATAAACAAAATGATAACACTAAAAATACAGGGACTAGAGAGCTATGTTAGTTAGTATGTAAAGAGCTTTTCACACCAGCAGGAAGATTTCTGTTTGATTTCCAGAATGCACTTAAAAAGTCTGTTGGAACTCTCCTCAAAGTATTCCACAAAATAGAAACAGAAGGTACTCTACCCAATTCATTCTATGAAGCCACAATTACTCTGATACCTAAACCACACAAA
>NC_034601.1:37191721-37209807 GCF_900095145.1 Mus pahari
AATAAGAAGAAGAAGAAGAAGAAGAAGAAGAAGAAGAAGAAGAAGAAGAAGAAGAAGAAGAAGAAGAAGAAGAAGACGAAGAAGAAGTCAGGCTGCAAAAAAAAAAAAAAAAGTCTGTTGTAGAGTTGCATAGGTATTTTCCAAGTTCTGTGAACGTAGAAAGAGAGGAATCCCTGGGTTTGTAAGTCACTCTAGCTGAATCTCTGTGAGCTCTAGGAAGATGAGAGACCCTATCTCAAAACGAGGTGGATGGCTTCTGAGGATTGGTATTCAACACTGTCCTCTGGCTAGCTTGGGTATGTGTGTGTGCATCTTCATGTGTACATGCACAAGCACAAATTAAATAGTGGACTGGGAATATGGCTCAGTTCATCACTTAGCATATATAAAGATGCTAAGGGTTTTATCCCCACCACAGTATAAACTGGACAGAGTGGCACATACCAGCAATCTACTGTGAAGGTAGCAGTGGGACAATCTAAAGCTCAAAGTCATCCTCAGCCACATAGCAAGTTTGATGCCAGCCTGGGACAGGTGAGACTCTATGTCAAAAACAAAAGCAAACAAAACCAAAATCTCAACAGCAAATGCCATGAAATGAGCCTTGAGAATAAGGAAAAAGGTCAGTTTCGTTTGTTGGGGAGGGTTAACGGTTAATAATGACAACCCTGAAAATTTAATAGTTTATAACTCTCTGATACACATAAGAATCATAATCTGGTGGCTTTTTTGTATGTCATTCACTGTACAAAAGAAAAAACAATGTTTTCAAACAGGGTCTCACTATGTAGCTCTGGCTGTCCTGAAACTCACAGAGATCCACCTGCCTCTGCCTCTCACACTCTGAGATTAAAGCTGTGTGCCACTATGCCCAAGCCAAAAGAAAATTTTAAGAGAATAGAAAGATAACATTTTATTTTCTCCCACAGAGTTGACTTATTTTTATTATTCGGATCAGAAAGGCTTAATACATGAGACTCAATGTAGAGATTTTTTTCATATTTATCACATTTATTAATTTACTTAAATATGGATGTGTATGCATGTGCATGTGCATTGTGTGTTTACATGTGTGTGCTCATGCTATTGTGATCATGGTTAGAGGATAACTTTTGGGAGTCTGGTTCTCTCCTTCTACCCTGCCAATCCAGGAAATCAAACCAAGGTTGGCAGGCTTGGCAGCAAGTACCTTTACCCACTGAGCCGTCTCACTGGCCCATAAAGCTATATTTTGTTGTGTAGGGCACTAGCAGTTATACAAAACACATAGATCCTCACATATGCCTTTTTAAATGATTGCTATTAGATGAGAAAAAATATGTATGACAGATTGTGTTTGTATATACGGCATTATCCAAGTAATTCTTAACAGAAGGAACTTTCATTTTGATCTAGCTTAGTGAGAATGGACTCTTCCACTTAGCGTTTTACATAGCTGGAAGTAGAATTAATTCCCCAAAGAACACCCTCAGGAGTCAGACATTCTAAAATTTGCTTATCATTGCACCCAAGATGTGTGTGCCAGGTGATTGTGTCATCCAGCATTTGGTCCTCTGCTTCTGGCTCTGATGTCCAGTAAGTTGGCACTCTGTGGTCCTTCAAGCTACTCCTACTCCAGTAACACTGGCAATGACTTAATGGTACATAGGAGCCCCCAGAAGCAACATTAAAGCCCAATCTACATGCAACACTGTGACAACACCTCATTATCTGGTTCCCAAAATTGTCTGCAGTCATTCAGTGAAAAACTGACATAGGAAAAACATTGCAAAGGGTAAAACTGAGTCCTGGCCGAAAGAAACTGTAGCGAATTGCTATTAAAATATTTCACTATTGCAAGTTCTATACAAACACACAACAATGTGACTCTTGTCCCATGCAAGTGAGGAACCCTAAAGCCCGATTTTGTGAGTTTACCAGTTTGTCTGTTTCTGTCTTCTGGATAAAGTGTAAAGCCATTAAATCACTAATAAACTGTGTGGGTTATGCATGCAAGCATCTCTGTATGTTAGCACATGTGTAAGTCCACATGTGTGGACATGTGTGTGGAGGCCCAACGCTGACCTTGGGGGTGTCTTCATCTATCACTCTCTATTTATTTATCAATGTCGAATTTCTTGCTGAACCTTGAACTACCCAGTTTGGCTGAAGTGCTGGTCTCTGGGATTATAGGAGGCTACCAGCTCCATCCTGTATACCTGCTGATCCCTCTGGGTTTATGAATGAGTTCTGAAGATGCAAACTTCAGACCTTGGGTTTGCATAGCAAAGCTTAAACTCCATCTTGCAAGTCCTGGAAGGGGAAGAGGAAGAAGAAGAGGAAGAGAAAAAAAAGAGGAAGAGGAGGAGGAGGAGGAGGAGGAGGAAAGAATTGAGAAAAGGAATAAAACAGAAAGGAGGTACAGAACAGTTGGTCTAAATATCAAATGCTGATTTTTCAGGACACCCAGATGTTTTCATAGTGATATTTTTTCCTATACAATTGTGGTCATCTCTCACCATTCCCAAACTTGTCCCATTCTATATTTCTTTCTAAAATACACATGTGTTGGAGAAATAATCACCAACAGTTTTCTTTTCAGGCTCCAAAAATACAACTCCTCATTTGGGTTCCAATAAGTGTTAGCTGCCATTCCAGTGGGAAGGGGCGTCCTTGCTTAGAGATCACATCCCTAAATCCATCAACTTTTTCTGCTTTCTAGACACATGATACCCACCCTGGTGTTACCTCATTTATTTTTGACACTTCCCTGTAAACTCTTCTATTATTGGAGTGGTTTGGGAGGTAGTATATAGTATACAATTTGAGGTTGTATGATACAAGAACTTTCACTTACATAACTTGCATTATTTTCTTCTCTTAAATTAGAGCATATGGATGAGATCTCAACTCCATCCAGAATTAATTGTGTTCTGTAATCCAGTCCTTTCTGCTCATTTTTCTGCTTCTGCCCTCGCCCCAACTTCACATTGCCTTATCCGACCTTAGCAACCTCCACCTTTTCATGCTTGAAAGTCAAGCCTCCCCTTCTCTCTTATAATAAAATCCTTTCCCTAGAAAGCACAGGATTTCATAAAACAAATAAACAAACAAACAAACAAAACTTCTCCATCCCTTTCTTTTAAGGCACTGGGGTAAGTGTTCCTATTTCCACTCACTGACTTGACTTTACACTGACTCTTATACCCGCCTGTCTGTCCCTGCACAGTTCTTCTGCTGGTTTTCAATTCTGTGCGTCCAAAATCTTTAGAGACAAGTCTTTACTCCACTCTTCATCTCATAGTCCTCACTGTCCTCAACGTTCCATCAAAGTCTGTTATAAAATTATTTGTTGGCAAAGATACCCCCCTGTATCTCCAAGACAAAATTACCAAGCATTAATTCTTGAAAGCTGTCTGCAGCTCCTCTACATATCCATCCACCACATCGTTATTCAAGGGCACATAAAAATGATGAGTTATAGAAAGTGGTGTATTGGCTTTGGCTTATGCATTTTAATCCAAATCCAATTTCTTTAGTTTGCTTGAAGCACTAGGAGACTAGCATTTTCTAACTAGAGTTCACGAATGTCACCTTGTTTATCTCCCTGTGGCCAGCTAATCTCTTGAATGTTTTTCTGTCATTTTGTTTTTTAAATCTAGGAAGCTTTCATTAGGTTTTATCTCTCTCATTCCTGACACTGGTTGTAGGAGGAACCTGCCTAATGTTAGTAAATTGTCATCATCTAGGTTTCCATCAAAGTGGATGTGTTTAATGATCTGAATGACTGTAAGGACGTGGGCTCCCTCTTAATCAGCCATGAAATAATTAGCTTCACAGAAATTGGTCCCTGCTGCATGCCTTTAGGCTTAACTTGCATGTTGCTGAACCTCAATGATTTCAGGTTAGACAGATCCGGGCACATCTCCCTACTTGATACTATGAAAGGTTAAGATGTCTTGTACCAAAGAAAACATGTTATTTCCAGATGATTTCATCTTTAACTTTGGATTATTGTTGGGATATTTGTCTATCCATGTGATTATGCTTTGATTCTTATTTGCATGACCTGTGACCAAGAATAAATCTATTCCATCTATGACTTCAGCAAGTGTTTTGATACAGTTAAGGTATCTTTCTTGAGTCTTCTTTATGCCAACCTCACTCAGAGCTCATTGGATGTGACTCTTTGCTCCTTTTCTATTGCTTTCTAAGATACCATTCACCTAACTGACCATTCTTCTTTATTGTTAATTGTGTATATGTGTGTTGCTGAGTATGGGGTGTACACAGGAGTGCAGGTGCCCTCAGATGACAGATGCCAGAGGCACCGGATAACCCTGAAGCTTGAGCCCCAGGTAGTTTCGGACTGCCTGACATGGGTGCTGGGAAACAAAATTGGGACCTCTGAAAGGACAGTAAGTGTTCTTAACCACAGAGACATCCCTCTAACCCTTATTTATGACTTTAAAAATGTGATATTCATAACTAATACTTGAAGTGAGAAACATTTGATTGGACAGGTGCACAAACCATTGTCATAATTTTCATATTGCATTTCAATGCATATATCCGAGAACTGTAAGACCTTGGTGTGTTTATGTATATATGTGTGGACGTGTGGGCATGCCTGTGTTAATAGTGAAATTATTCAGTAACATACTGATAAATATTTAACAACTGGCTCTCCGGGATGGGGGAAGATGCAATTTGTAGCATTTCTCCATTTCAAAAGTCCAATAAGAGCCTTCTAACCAAAAGGGCATAGATAAATAATTAGGAGTGAATGTATTTAGTACTCATTTTAGTATACTGCTAATTTTCAGTTTCCATAATTTTAATGTCGACTGCATTTAACACTTGCTTTCAGATTACCAAAAACAGATGGTTCACAGTTCATACAGCTATGCCTAGAACAGCATCAGCGTGCTCCTTTCTGTATTTAACATGCCACACTGCAAACCTGTGTCCTTTCTACAATGCTGAATTTCTCAAGTCCTGTTGTAAAGATCTGTTTGATTTTTTTTCTTTCTCTTGAGTGAAAGACTATATATGCATGTTTTTATTTTCATCTTGTAAATTCAACTGAGTATTTCTCCTTGTCAAAAACTCCTTAGATCCCACTTCTGTCACCATACATCTCTGTCATCTCTGTCCTTTCTAGCGTACTGTTATCCCATCTGATGAAGAAGACATGGTTTGTTTGTTTGTTTGTTTGTTCATTTTCTATTCTAATAAAAAAATCTGTAAGAACAGAGCCAAGGACAGTATCTATGGCTGTGAAAATAGAATATTCTCTCCATAAAAGGGCCAAACTATTTATTACCAACAAAATATTTGTCTGCTCAATTAACTCAATATCCAGTCCAAATTTCTCTACCTTGTCATTGATACTCTAGAGATTTCATTAATGAAGTGTGAGACTAAACCTAGAAATGGCCACTACCTCCTCATGCCAGAGAAGAGGATTATACTGCACCTCTACAAAGCCAGCCCCATTCCCCAGTATCACCAACTGTCCCTCTTGTCTCTCATATTAACCTCTTTGTCTACTTAGCCCAGCTTTCCCTTAGAAATAGAGCATCAAGCAGTGCCCAGGAGCCTCTGCTTTTCTAGCCCGTTTTCTTCTTCTCTACGAAACAGTTCACATTTCAATTTTTCTCTGGTCCCTGACCTTACAAGAGGGAAAACTACCCTCGTTTATTTCTCCACAGACGACTAACACCATGACCTTGTTCCCACTGGGGAAATGAATGGATTAAGTCAGAGACTCCAGCCTTTTGCTCATTTGCCACCTTCCTGGTTAGCAGCTGCAGGACCTGGCCAACTGGAGGCAGAAGTTTCTCCCCCGTAATTAGAAAAGCATCCTTTCGTTCCACAGAGCCCTTGCTCTTCTATTCCCTCTCACATCAACACCTTCTTCCTTTCAACCATTTTTTTTTTTTTTTGCCTCATCATCTAAGAACGATGCTGTTGCCTCTTCCATCTCTATCTTAATGAAATGTTCTCCTTCAACCCCTGTTCGTTACGTTGTGCTATTTTCACTCATTACATAAGTCAATGTAATCAAGTCACTGGGAAGTTCACAGTCACACACACACACACACACACACACACACACACACACACACACACCACGTGCACATATGCAAACCTTTTCATTTCTTACCTTTCAAGGCTTCTCTGCTGCTTTTAAACTCACTTGCTTTGCTTTACTTCATTTCTCTTTAGTTTCCTTTTATCCCTGTCTCCGTGACATCTAGATTTTAATTTTGATTCCCATCTCTGCCTGCCTTCTCTTTCTTGTCAGGTTTCACCTTCTGCCACCACTTGCCTGGGCACTCGGCATTGCCCACAGACCCTGCCACCACCACAGTTTAGTGTGGGACTCCCAAACCTCTATTTTCAGCCAAGACATTATTGGATTCCTACTTCAAACGCAGTTCTCCATATTCATGATTCATTCTCCCAAAATGAGCATCTTCTCTTCCCCCTGAATTCTCTCCTCACAATATGCACCTCTTCTGGGTAAGTCCTGTTCTGCTATATAGGGCCACCACCTGCCCACTTGCCCAGGCCTGAAACATCCCAAAATCTCTTTGCTTTTCTCTACCTCCATTCAGTGAGTCATGGAGCCCTCTAGATGACAATAGTTACAGTTCTTATTGTAAAACATGTTTTCAATAAATATTTTTCTAATTACTTTGCCTGATACAGGCTCTCATGTCAATCTTCTTCTTAGAGACAGATTCATCCTTTTGAGTAGACCTGTTTAAGTAGGCCTGTTCTCTACTTCAAGCCCCGTAGCAAGTCATTTTAATGCAGAAAACCGTCCAGGTACCTCATCCTGAATGCAGCTTGTCCACCTCTCTAATACCAACCCTACACATTCAATTTCCTGCATTCTTCTCAGATCTCTACACTTTCATTATCTCTGTGCCTTTGTGTGTGTATACTGACTTGAACTCACCAAATGCTTCCTCCATTGTTTAGTGATCGAATTCTCGTTTTTTTCCAAATAACAGCTGAAATAGACTCTGCTACTTAAGGAAAGCACTCTCCTCAGGGCACCTGGGCTGTCTTCTGTGCTGCTATTCTTTCTCACATAGGCACTTACCACATGCTATTGACAGTGTTTATTTGCCCATACGTTTTAAACAGAGAAACAGAGAGACCACCAAGAATTTTAAGGGAAGGAGTTCAGTTATGCTTGTCGTCATGTCTCCAGTTTCCTAGAAATGGGCTTGGGACATACTCATGTAACTCTGAGACACACTAATGGAACTTAATAAAGCCTCACCAAATGGATGACTCTCTGTTTCTTATATTTCATATCTAAATATTTTTTATTTTTCTCTCTATCTCTCAGTCTCTCTCTCTCTCTCTCTCTCTCTCTCTCTCTCTCTCTCTCTCTCTCTCTCTCTCCCTGTGAGTGTATGTGTGTATAAGAAGTGAAGATTTCACAAGCAGCCCCCAGTTTCCTTATAGGACTAGATCAGTTCAGCTAATCACCATTTCTAAATAGTGTTGACAATTAACTTATATTACTCCATTGAAAATTATACCAAAGTTGTCCCTGGATAGTTTAGACATGGTTTCTACAGTCTTTCCAGGCCTAAGAAACACCTGTTTTGAATCATTTTTCTTCTGTGATACATTTATTGATACTTTCATAATCAAAGTTGTAATTGTTTTCTATTTATCTTTCAGATTTTGCAACTCTGTGTGGATCATTTGGTTTTAAATAACTAAAATTTAATATAGCTATGAGTATAAAATTGAATATAGATGTACATCACTAGCATGCTGCCTATTTCCCTTCCCAGATCATGGATGTAATAGTAGGTAGTGTCAAAATAACAGGGAGGATGTTGACTTCTGAGTCACAGTGATGTAGAGATTTTTAAGCAACTGTATGCATAATTACTTTACAATGTCTTCACATCTCTAAGCCAAAGCTTCAGGCTTTTTGTAGAGTGAAAGAGGGATTATACCTAAAGGGAGATTGGGGTATCATGCTCTAACGCCCTTCATCTTACAGTTCAGATAACTGATATGGAAAGTCAAAATGACTACTTAGGATTACAGAGCTAAGCCTTTAGGGTCACAGCATTATTGAATTCACCATTGAGACAATGCTAAGAATTCGTGTTTTCTTGAGTCTACCGATATTTCCTCTGCTAGATCAAGGCCTAAGTGATGGGAAACATTATTATTGGGAATATTGGACTAGTGGGACAAGAGTCATGGAGATAGAAGTGGAGAGATAGTTCAGGGAAGGGCAAGGACACAGAGAAAGCGCAAGCATGGTGAAAGCAATCTTGAGCATTAGGTCCAATGAGGAAGGACAGGGCACAGCAGTGGGTGAACCCTTGGGAGCCTGGCAGGTGGCAGTCATGATTCTAGGGGATGTGCCCATATGCTGCAGAATCCCTGACAGAAGGCCGAGTTTGGGCAAGGTTCTGGTTCCTGGGGTGGAGTGACAGGTGCCAGGTGGGGCCCAGGGGCTAGCCAAATGCACAAGAGTAGAAGCTGGCACTCTGGGCTTAGAGAGAGGCGTGTCTCTGGATGATTGGCTACAATCTTGACAGAAGAAGTTGGACAAGTGCAAACACAGGGAGGGCCAACCAACATCAGGGCAGAACTGTGACATGGGTTCCACAGGAATCCAGGGATCACCCTGGAATTTCAGTGTTTAGTTCTGAAGGATGGCAAAGAACAGCCACAAAACATGAAGAAATTTCCTTAGTTACAGCTGAATTTGGAGGCCTCAGGTCCAGGACCCCGTATTTATTTCCCAGCTTCCTTGGACATTCTTCTGGGAAGGAGACGGGGCTTGTGGTTTGTAGCATATGAATGCAGTACAGGGATAGATACAATACTCTACGCTTGCTAGAATCCAATTTACATTTAAAATTTAACCCAACATTATACTTGAGGGGGTGGATTATGGAAGAAAGTCTGTCAGGACCATAAACTTTAATTTGATAATCCCATGGGGAAAGTTTATCCTATAGCCTTTTAAAAACAGCATCTCAGTGGTAGGTGGTGTTCATGAATTTATTACTTATAATATGTTTACAGATTTGTGTGTATTAATATAGTTATGTTGTCGGTCTATGTTAATTTTAGATCTTCTTTAGCTGCAACTTATTTCTCTGAGACTGTCTTGAAAAGAGGCATAGCATAAAAATAATCACTAGAATAACATGTACTGAAGAAGAAGAGAGGGTGCATGGTCCCTCCAGAATCGATATTAATGTTACTTAGGTGACCAAGATCATCAGACCATGGGACACTGGGTCCAAACGTTTCATCCATCTTAATGACCAAATCCAGCCAACTGAACAATGATACAATCAACAGCTCGGTATCCATCCATTAGGATGGCAGGAAACAAACCAAAACAAATTGGCAGTGTTTTGCTCTGCCCAGCGAAGCAACAACACACACAAGCACACACTGGTTCTACTTTCTATGCATTTCATGATTCCTGCCCCCTTCCCAACGTCTGCCCCTTCAGATTGTCTAGACACACTCAGATTTCCTTTTGTTATCTCGAGGCATGCTTATCTCTGCCAGCTCCTAACTACCCTGCTTTCCCTAATTTACATTATTAGCAACAGATCGACAAAAGCCATTAGTCTTCATTTTTGGACTCATTCTTCATTTTAGAGACCTACATAAGTATGTTGCAAAGGTTTCTTCCATGTTTTAGCTTTATCCATCACCTCTATATGAGCCTTGCGGGTTGCCTTACTTTTCCTCAAAAGCAAATGCTAGTGTAAGTTATTTTACATATAAGCAAAGGTATAATAAATGCAGATGGTGTGTCTCACATTTATGTAAGTATATGCTTAACATAGACATGCATCTGCCTCTCTTTTTCGGATTGACTAGAATCCATATGCAAATATTAAGACCACTTATTCTGGACATGTCAAGCTCATACCTTACAGATGGATCTGTCTATTTTTTTCTCACTTAAAATCTGCTTAACTTTTGTCTTTTTAGAGTAGTTCCATTCCAGTGTCTGGCCAGTGCTTCATATTGCTTTCTGGGCTAGGTCTGCACAACTCTTTGTAGCTAGAAGTTAGTGATTTCATAAATGGATAGGCCGTTTTTATGTCTGTATTGGGGGAAAATAATTTTCTTGCCTGGTTTCTTTAACGAAATGATCAGAGCAGACTAAGGGTTTTGGTACATGCAGGTCCTGGGAAATAAGTTTTAAATTGTCTGTTGCTAAAACAAACAAAACTATAGATTGAAAAGAATGTTTTGCATTAAAAACATATCTTTCTTAAAAATGAAAAAGGGTCAAAATAGTGTTTTTTTTTTTTCATAATTAAATGGTTTTAACTTTGAGTGCTGCCACATTGCTGTGTGTGTACAACAGTGTGCCTGAGTGAATTCATTTTTGGTTTTGTTTTGTTTTGTTTCTTGGTGGAGGGGCAGTTGGCAGCATTTTGTAGAGGACGACTAGGACCCTCCCTGCAATAACTGGGCTATAGAGTATGCATTTGCCCTATGCTGGGATACATGACTTGATGGTAGGTAAGGTCATATGAGGTCATGGGGGACCGAATGGATCAGGGGACTGATTACAAGGGTTATTGCATGTTAGAGTTTAAGCCAAACAGCTGCTATGTAGGTGCTCGAAGTAAGAGTTAAAGTCCCTATCAGGACAGCCCTATGGGAGTAGTTTTAACAATGCCATTCTCTAAAAACCTTCCATTGTCAAAGGCCTGACCAAATTCTGGGTTGCCTTTTTCTAGAAAGTAGAACACCTACGTTAGTTGACTCAGACTTTTGCTTCAGGGGTAAATTTCCTCTGCTTTTTAACTGGAAGCCTCATCTCCATAACCTATCAATACTCATAATCAAAGGCTATCAATGTCCTTGTCAGGCAGAAGTCTGCACATTCTACCACGAGGTGAAGTACTCCGAGGTTCCAAAATTACCAAAGTTGATAAGAGTTCCATGAAGAGATTAACTAATTTTAATGAATCCATATCTGAAGAAATCCACTTTTCCAAGGGCAAGTGTCCAGATTTTAACCCAGGTTAAAAATCTCTTTGTAGTTCCTTCATATGCAATCTTTGCATCTGCCTCAGAGAATCTTGACTTCTATGGAGAATGTGATGGAAATGCTATGTAGCATATATGACATGACTTCCATCACCTATATTCAATGCTCACACCCATTCTTTCAAACAGCTTACCACTGCTTCCTTTCCCAGGCTTTTGAGTTCATGATTTTATGAAGTTAATACCCTTGCTATTCACTGCTGGAAAACTATGGACTTTGCATACCTATTATTATGTTTATGGTGTCTAGAGGGAGAAAAGAAAATTGGAAAAATGAGGTATCATAAGAACACTATTTGCCCAAGTCTCTCTGACCTCTGACCTTACCATCTTTCCAAGACACCCCTATTCTCTGCTTGTTGGCCATTTTTAGGCCTCTACTTTAACCACCACCCATGCCAAAAGATGCTTCTCTGATAAGCGCTGAGAATGCCATCAATCTGTGGGAAGAGAGATACATAGTTAGAAAGCAGTATGATAAATGTCTTCAAGCAGCATATTGGTAGTAGGTTCATACCATGGCCTTTGAGTTCCATAGACATATTTATGCACCAGACATAAGTTTACTTCTGTGAAAAAGACAGGTCAAAAGGAAGTGCACCCAAAGACTTTTTATGTCTGTATATGTTAAGAATAAAAATAAAATTATTTTAAAAACAACCATATTTGGGCTTGACCTTGGCACAAACCCCTAAAATCCATGGAATTCTTTGTGCCATGGGAATGACTTCTGTGACGTGGAAAGGACTTCTTTGAGCATGGCAGATTAAGTGAGATGGCACAGGCTGGAGATCCTAGGCTGCCTCGTGAGGGTTCTTCATCAGTGAACACTGGGAACTCTCCACCCAACCTCCTGAACTCTGAAAGGGAGAGTGGAGGGTTGCTGCAGTAGCTCATGAACGAAGAGACTTGGAGAGCATGTAGGTTGCTAAACACTTCCACTTGCTTTAGCATGGTCAAAGGCGGCAGGGCTGCTCCAAATTTCCATTTCCCCATATCTTTGTCTGGCTATTTCTTATCTTTACAAAAATGTAGCAAACACAGACAAAGTATTTTTCTTGACTTCTCGGATCCATTCTAGCAAATCATCAAACTGTATGAGGGAGCTGCGGGAACTTCCAACTGATACTGAGTCCGTTTAACAGGTGGGCCTGGAGACTTGCAACTGGAACCTGAAGTAGCAAAGAGGTTCATGGAGCTGAGCCTTTAGCCTGTGAGTTTGAGGCTAGCAGCAGGATAGTGGATATTGGCATTGACTTGAGCTGCCCATAAAGAATTAGAGGTTGGCTGGCTTCAGAGAAAACATCCTAGAACAGTGATTCCCAACCCGTGGGTTCCAACTCACTTGGGGGTTGCATATCAGGTAGCCGGCATATCAGAAATTTACATTATAATTCATAGCAGTAGCCAAATTTACAGTTATGAAGTAGTAATGAAAGTAATTTTGTGGTTGGAGGTCAACACAGCACGAGGAACTGTATTATAGGGTCACAACATTAGGAAGATTGAGGAGCACTGGCCTATAGGGAAAGATTAGTTTGTAAGTAATTGTAGCACTTGGTCAAGTTATAGTTTTTCATAAATGCAAAATAGGTGCAGGATTCTTGATTCATTGTACCATCATTCTTTCTATACTCCAATATGAAAAACGTTCAAGCTGTCCTAGTAGTAGAGTACAAGGAATGTGCAATTTAGGGGTGACGTAGGATGCATTAGCTTAAGCAATCTGGTACAATTTTCCAGTAATTCAGTTTAATTTATATATCTTGCTCCCTGAAAGTCAAAATATCAGAAGAATTCATTTGTTCCTTATTGCTTATGAATGCAGGAATGATGCTTAGCTTTAAAAGTCAACTTGACATAGTCTAGAATTATCTAGCAAGAAAGCCTTCAGGGAAGAGTTGTCTAAATCAGGTTGGCCTATGGGCATGTCTGTAGGGGTTTGCCTTGATTTCATTAACTGAGGTGAAAGGTCTTCCCACTGTGGGTGTCACCGTTGTCTCAGCAAGGGATCTTGTATGCGTGTTGTAGAAAGTGTGTTGAGCCTGAGTAGGTACACAAGCATTAATTCTCTTCCTGAATTTAAGTACAGATGTGATGTGACTAGCTGTTTTAGGTTCCTGCCTCCTTGACTTCTGAGATTACATAGAAAAAAATAAAGACTAGGGCTGCAATAATAATTATGATTCATTTAGGTGCAATATGCCCACAAAATTAAGGTATAAATACAGAAAGGATTTGTTTTACTCATAAGGATATTTACAGCTTGATCTCCCAAGGTTGACATGACCATCCCAAAAATCTCAAATGGACCAAGATTCACCTTGAGTTTCTGCCCCATCCCCAGCACATTTTGTCCATCTTTGATGTTACATGATGACCGTAGTAATTATTCAAATTGCATTCATGTTCCCAACAGAACAAGGGAAATGACAAAAGAAAGTAAAGGGCTACCTGCCTGTCCTCTTTTTATACGACTTCCTGGAAAACTCCCACCAGTGATTTCTGCTTGCATCTCTGGCCAGAAATGTCCTGTGACTGTTGCTACGCAGAGATAGCTTCAGATCATTAGCATTTTCATGAAGCACAGTACACACTTAAAAACAACAGCAATGACAGAGTTCTGAGGGCTGGATATGGGAAAAGTGTCACTATAAAGTGACACGGAAGTTTTCTTTGAGTGTAGCATATTAACAGTGATCATATACAAGATAAAAACTGGTTATAACTACTAGCCAGAAATTTCAGTTTAAACACTATGACCACATACACACTCCACAGAAGACCAAGTAGTTGTTTTTCTCCTTTTCTTTTTGTTCTTCCTCTTAAATATCTTCCTGATACCCTCATCCCCCTCCCTAGCCATTTTCCTGCTTTTCTATCCCTACTTTGCTCTTCCCATATTTCTCTCTTGTCGTATCACCCACTCAGTCCTAGAGAAATGTTAGACTTCTCTCTAAATATCAGTCTACTTATCTTTTGCATAACAAACTATAGCTAGAGTTACCTGCTTTTAATATAGGGCCACCAACTGTTTTCTGTGAATCCTGCGCAAGAAACATATGACTGTGATTCATACGGCCTCTGTGATTATACCGCAAGAGCAACCATAGATGTAATGTGAACAAATGTGTATGGCAGTGTTTCAATAAAACTTTACTCAAAAACAAGTGGCAGGCCAAATAAGCCTGTAGTTTGCAAACCTCCAACTTAAGACAACATTGATGTAGCATTTCTGAGAACCCATGAGGATGACTCAGAAGTAACTTCATTTTCCCTGTATAGTATAAGTAGGATTGCGTATTTCTTTAAAGTGTTTAACCAGCTGGAGACACTGGAAATGAGAAATTGTATAAACCAGAATGTCTTAAGTGGGAGAGATTTCCTCCAAATTGAGCATGAAAACTGAATAGCAATCTCTTCAGCTTCTGGCCATAGCTCTTCAAAATCGTGTCAGAGGACACTGGCTGTGATGGGTGGTCTTGATCAACCTGTCACAAACCTAGACCTATCTTGGAAGTGGGAATTTTAATTGAGAAAACGCTACTCACAAGATTGCCTTGTGGTCAAGTCTATGGAGGTATTTTCTTGATTAATGATCCATGTTAGAAGGCCCAGGCTACTGTGGGTGATACCACCCCTGAGCAGCTGGTTCTGAGCTGCATAAGAAGGCAAGTTAACCAACTAAGAGAAGCAAGCCAGTAAGCCACCTTCCTCCATGGCTTCTGCTTCAGTTTTCCCATTCAAGTTCCTGCCTTGAGTTCCTGCCCAGAGTTCTTTTTAATGGACTGTGTTGTAGAAGCATAAGCCAAATAATTCTGTTCCACCCCAAGTTAGTTTGGGTAGTGGTGCTTTATCACAACAATAGAAACCATGACACAAGTTGACACTGAGTATTCTGCCTAAGAGTCTCTTTAGAGATGTTTTCAACCTCACGCTTATAATATCTACTTTCTAGTTACCAACAGTGACAATCATTTCATTTTTCTATAGTCTATGGCCTGATTCTTTTTCCAGCTTTCAATAGATGTCTCTTATTGGTCTAAATTTCAGGAATCTCCAAATTCTTCAGGCTTCTACTTTTGAGTTCCCAATCCCCCAATAGTCACACATTTCATATTCGGTCTGTTAATGATGCTGCAGCATTTTGGTGTTTTTCTGACCTAAGAGAATCAGGCTAAATCCTTAAGACAATGAGAAATTCCATGAGGAGCACATTTCGCATATAAAAAGCCCCTGTGTCAATGTACTCTTAAAAAATAATATAGGCTGAGGGGCTTAAATAACAAACATCTTTCCTATTTCTGGAGGCTGAGAAGTTCAAAATCGGTGGTCACTTGGGCTAGTAGCTGCTGAGGGACATTTTCCTGATTTGTGTATGGAGCAAGATAGGTTTTTTTCTGTATGTGTGTCAGTCCCATCTTGATGGCCACACATCACCACCTTACTTAAATCTAAATTGACAAATTTATTTTCTCAATGTCACTTTGGAGATTAGGTCTGTCTAGGATTTAGGATGCGGTAGGGGGCACAGCATCCCTCATATTCACCCATCCATGACCAATATCCTCCAACCACTTCCCTTTCCCAACAGTTCTTACCTGTGTGCCACCCCCTCATCATACTGGGGCTGATATCAAACACTTCAAAGCAGTTTCTCGTCCTGCAACCTGCTGATACCAGCCGGTCCTCAATGATATTGACCTAGGTAGGCCTTGAAAACTAGTTCTATCTCATGAAAACCCCTGAAAGGCTCTCATTTGGTCTAATAAACCTGTGTGGCTTCCCAGGTGGCCTGGAACAGTATGACATTTCTACCTGCACCTAAGAGCTTGGAGATGTACCTCAGTGGTTCAGCTCCCGATGAGTGTGCACAAGTCCCTAGATTCTGTTGCCAGCACCACATACACAAAGAATCTTGAGTAGAAACCTATCTATAGACCTCTGTTGTGTCCTAATCTAATGGCATGTAGTACAGATTTTTGTTCTAGCAACATTCAGTTTATAGGAACCAATTGCTATGTTAAACACTAGCTTACTGCTAAATGAAACATACACCAAAACACAGTGGATTAACACATCAAAAATTAGTTATTTTGTAGTAATTGTGTGTTCGGCTTTTTTTTTTTTTTTTTTTTTGGAGGGGAATTACTGGCTTTCCTGGGCACTCACTTCTGAGGTCACAAAGTGGCTGTAATCTATGAGGAACTCATCTAGAGTTGGGCATCCAAGATGGGTCGCAAAGGTCATTCTCTGCCTGTCCTTCTCATTTTTCCAGCTTCTAATGTGTGGCACTTTATAATATGATCAATGACTTCCAAAGCAAAATTTCCAAAAGAGAAGCCCACAGAGCAGATAGCAAGCCCTGCTCTAGTCATGCTTACTCATCCTTCCTTAGTTCACTCATATGTGTATGGCAAGGAACTGTTCAAGGACTGAATATATAAAAGTGGACCCTACATTCTGTTTCTAGTACCACATACACACCAATCTTGAACCGTCATCACACACACACACACACACACACACACACACACACACACAAATTTTTAAGTTTTTTTTCACTTTGAGTGCTAGCCTGTGAAATATGGCAAAAAAAAAAAAGTATACATATAGTGTAGAATAGAGAAAAATAAAAGATCTAAAGAGATATATAAGTAGAATAAGCATGCTTTCCTTAATGTTTTTCTTTTTCAACTGCTCATTTGACAACATGGATACACACCCATCTGCAGGAACATATCTGAATTCAGGATTACATGGCACTGTGCTGCCCATAAGCCTCTGTCTGTGTGATATGCCAATCACTGCTACACAGGCCTTCCATAGCTAACGCTTAGGATCTACGAGATTTCCTCTCCGTTGTTTCCTTGTTCATCATCCTTATTGTTCCCGTTCTTTTTTCCTAGTGAGAATCTTCAGATGCCATTGACAGTCTGAGAAGAGGAAGTCCCCAGTACTTATCCACATGGAACATGGGCTGATGATGATAGCTGCTTTCCCTGTTCTGATAATTTTGTGAAATTGGTTATTTGTGAATAGTTCCCTGATTGCAAGAACAGGTGGCATAAGCCTCGAACAGTGGCAAAGACGTCAACAGTAAGGTCATTTGTATGAATGAGAAACACTGACATGAGGAGGAGGAGGAACACGCAGATTTCTACCTGACTGCTCAACAATTAGATATTTCAGGATACTTAAGAGCATTTTCTACCCTAGCTGAGAGAATCTGGGTTCAGTTCCCAGCACCTGTGTTAGGTGGCTCACAGCCAGCTGTAACTCCTCCTCCAGGGTATCCAAAGACCTATTCTGGCTTCTGTAGATTTGTGCTTTATATGTACAAGCTCATATTCAGAACAGAAGAGAAGAGAATGGCTTGTGAGAACTTGTAACATTAAGTACAATTGCTAAATGCAGTAACAGTAGCAGCATTTACATGAGGGCATGAACAAAGAGCTGCAAAGGCAGAGGCAGGTGGATCTCTGCGAGTTTGAGGTCAGCCTGCTTTACATCATGAGTTCTAGGGCAGCCAGAGCTACATACTGAGGCCTTGTTTCAAAAACAAAACAAAACAAAAGATGGGCAGGCAAGAGCACTCTGTTAGAGCCCACCCCCACCTAACCCCACCCACCCCCAGCCACCTCCTTCCTGGCCTTCTTTCTATTTGCCACCATGAGAAGGTGCTGCCCAATCTGGGGGGACAGACAGTGGTATTCAATCACACCACAGTTAATCCATCCAGGATATATCCCCCACAGGCCTGTCCAGAGTGATTTCTTAGTTGAGTCCAGATGCTGTCAAACTGAGAATCTATACTAACCACCACAATATAATAAATAGGATCTGTGTTAAAAGTTTGAGGATGATAAATTTGATCTCCTAGATAGGGTAAACTTTCCCTTTGCATAAGAAACAAGCTTTAAACAAAGAATTCTCAACTGAGGAATACCGAATGGCTGAGAAACACCTGAAAAAATGTTCAACATCCTTAGTCATCAGGGAAATGCAAATCAAAACAA